>NW_015150500.1:1572667-1580806 GCF_000732505.1 Cyprinodon variegatus
CTGAAAGAGCAGAACTACGAGTAGGAGTACCTGTACTTCTACCAGATCTGGACTCGGTTTAGGCAAGATTTCAGAAAAGAACTAGATGGATTGTCACAGATTTTACCCACAATTTGCCCATCAGGAAAACAAAACAGCAACAAAAAATTCAGAACTATTACATTTAGAAACATTTTATTTTACACTGATGTAAAGGCAATCATCTCCCTGCAGTCAGAAACTCACATCTCATATCACCTTCACACATGCACACATACAAGGCTTTGTTTTCATGCTTTATGGGGACATTTCTTTGACTTGCACTTCTTTTATATGGCTTAATCCTATCCATTAAAAACAAATACCTATTCACACATTAGTCCTCCAACTGAAAGAATAGAACACTAACCACATGGAGACATTCGACTTGTCCCAATATGGTAAATTATAAAACATAAAAAAAGACACACACCACAGGCACACAAAACAAAATTACATTCAGGGTGTTTCATATTCAATACTCTGTGTTTTACTACTGACAGGTATTTATATTTTTTAAGTTCTCCTCTTAGGATGCTTATTTGTTGTTTTTCTTTAAGGGTGTATCCATGTCTACCACACTTGGTCCACTTTAAATGGACCAGTGTTTGTTTCTAATAAGACTGGTTCTTACAACCAGACCATGTACCAATTTCTGAGCCCAAAGGGACTCTGGTACAGTGTTATTCAGGTATGAACACAAAGCTTAGTCCACCTCAGTCTACCTCAAATGCAGAATACATATGTCTCTTTGCAGCAAGCCACCATATTAGTAAACATAGTATAAAACTCCTGTGTTATGCTGTCTATTGCATAGCAAAAGAAGAATCATCCTCTGTTTAAAGGACACATTCTTAGTGACATCACCAATTAAAAAAGTCTCAAAACCTATATTAAAAGAGCTGCTATAGACAATCTTACTGATGTTGCATCTGTAATAATAGGATAAAAGGAGGTGCTGCATGCACAACTACTGTAGTAGGTTTCCCCTTTTTCTGGTTCTCTGCTCTGTCCTGCTGTGGTCACTTCTCCCAAAGGGAGCAACCACTGTGCTGTGAGCCAAGTCAATTTTTGCAAAAATTACAATTTTAAAACCAGAGAAAACGAAACAGTTGGTTTGAACCAAACAAGCAGACTGAAGGACTTTTCTGGTGGGAATACACCATACAGGCTTTAATTTGCATATTGGCATGATAGTTGTACAGTAGTCTGAGTCTGTGCTAATCAATGGCATGGTTACATAACAGCAATAAAGACTCTTGAATGATTATTGATTTCTTGATTGAATTGAACAATAAAGATGTATGTGTTCAACATGGAAAAATGCAGGTTAAGGAGTAACTAAAATTCATTCAGTGGTGTTGATTGACTGATGAATGTGTGGATTTATTTTAGTCAGTTCAGTTTAATATTTCATAATGTTATCTAACTCACAAAGTTATTTTAACAGTAGCTCTGCAGTTTCATCTCAAGATTCTTGCGCAAAATGCCCCTATAATTCTGAAAAAACAGCAACAGCAAATATAAGTGCAACCTCATGAATTGTACAAAAAGTATCCAAGCGGTTCTCCTTTTTTTTTTTACTTTGTGCATTAATCTATTTTATTGTTGTCTCTATACCAGGTAAGAGCAAGTGCAATCGCTCAAGATGCAGATCAGAACTATGACTACGCCTCCAACAGCGTCATCCTGCACCTGGACGTCGGTGACGAAGTGTGTGTTCAGCTGGACGGTGGCAAAGTTCATGGAGGAAACACCAACAAATACAGCACCTTCTCTGGCTTCCTAATCTATCCTGATTGACCTTGTAATCCCCCCCCCAAACTCATCTCCCCTTTCTCTATGATCGAGCAAAATATTTCCTCCTGCCTCATCTAACATGTCCTGATGTCCATTTTTCATCTCTTCGTATAATACATGTAGTGACCTAACAGAGTAAAAGTCTGCATTAAAAGTATATAATGTACATATTACCAGTTAAGATTAACTCATGATCAAAACACTTTTGCGATCTTTAATCAATGCCATGTGCAAAGTCATTGCTAAAATACATAACTCATACCTTCTTTCACTCATTTTGCTATTTACACCTTATTAAACTTCAGATTTTGCTCAAAGAAAAAATGACCGAAACTATATCTGAATGTAGACTGTCAATCTGGGCGGAGGTTATTCGCTGCATCCTCTTGCCCTCACTGTGAGATAGATTTCCATTACTGCTCTGGACATCAAACAAGAAAAAGGCATGAATATATTGATTGCAGATGATAACTCAGCACACCTCAAGATTATAACGCTGTGTTGTATGTCTGTGTTAATACCTGTGTGGAAGCATATGAGTGTGTTCTGCCCTTTAGTTTTGTGGAAGTATAAAAGCATCTCGTTGTTGTTATTTGCAAAGAAAAGGGATGGAGTAAAGCTATTGGTAACAGTCCCTTAGCACACACAGTTTATCAATACTGATGGTTTAGCTTCCAGATTGATTTCTGAGCTTTGGAGCATCATCATGTTGTGGTAACAAGGTGAGATTTCATCAGGAGTCCATGCTCAGTTACACATTACCTTTACATCAAGAGTTTGCTGTATTGATCAAAGTACAGAGGCTTAGGAAATGTGCGTGTTTATTTTTTTCTCAATAAGATAAAAAAGGTTGATAATTGTAGTGGTTTTAATAGAAAATATGCTATTTCTGAAACACATTGAACTTCCTCTAAACTTAAATATATATTAGATTTAATTCAACAGTAGACACTGGGGTTTAAAACTAAAGGAATGTCTCAAATGATTTGAAGCATTTGTTTAGTTTAGAAATATGGATATCAAAGCTTACCTGATTAAATATAATTTTTGTTTTGTTTAAAAAAAACTTTTAATTTTATGAGAAAAAACACTTTCAAAACCCATAGCTTGACAATGAGAAGTACTTTCCTCTTGTATTAATGTACTGTAATAGGTGGTTGTGCTATCCTTGAAGGCAGCAACTGCTAAAAGGTTCCAAACCAAGAAACTCTGCACATTTTACAGTAAACAATCTGTTGCCAATACTGCAAATAAGCATTGGTATTAAACATCACTGTGGAAGAATTTGATGGCTGTTATCTGTGCTGTATTCTTTTAACTTGGTTTTTAAGCCTGAGCAACCTTTCTTAGGTATTTTCAACCAAGTTTAGTTCCAGGCCAATTCAAGTCTTTCACTGCAGGAACTGCACGTTTGCTTCGGATCTTTGAAATGGAATATAACCGAAGTGTGCTTAAGAACACTAGATAAACAGATATTATAACCTTGGACTATTTGGTAGAGAGAAAGAGAAAAAAACATGGTTATATTGATCACTGAAAGTTGTCTGTAGCTAAGATATTTCAGTGCATCACATTACTGCTATCATGCTTGGCTTTTGGTGGATGTTGTTTTGCTGAAATATCATGTGAGTTTTATTCCTTATATAACTGGACACACAGCAACATTCCACTGCTGTCTAGTCTTTTCCCAACGTATTTATCCACAAGTCTTGGGGATCATTAAGATCTGTTTGGAAAATGTGAAAGAGACCTTTTCCTCAGTTTTGCTCACCAATAAGATTTTTTCTTTTTTAACTCTCATGTGGAAGCTATTTATGAACAGCTTCTTTCTTGTTACTGAATCAGGCCTGTTGCGCTTTAGATGACATGGATTCTTTCTACATCCTTGATAAACAACCGATTTTCTCCAGGAGCAACTTTGGTGGTTGGTTTACCAATGTTCAATGTTCTCTAATTTATCTTTGTCCAATAATGAAAAACGGGAAACAAAGGAGCTTGCTGAAGTTCAGGAAGTAGTGGGCATACAGTGGGTAAAATAAGTAGTGAACATGCCACCATTTTTCTCAGCAAATATGTTTTTAGAGGTGCTATTGATGCAACATTTTCACCAGATGCCATTAACAATCCATGCAGTCCACACATAAAAAGAAATCAAATCATAGATGTCCAGAAATTAAGTTATGTGTAATAATGTCAAAAGGCACAGGGAAAACGTATTGAACACCTGAAGAAAGAGAGGTGCAAAACGGCATGGAAATCCAAGACACCAGCCGAAATCTTTCATTAATTAGAAAGAAATCCTGCCCCTTGTCAGTGCAAATTAATATCAGCTGGTTCAGCGCACATGATGGCCTATAAAAAGGTGTCGCTGGTATAACACAAGAACCATCTCATTATGGGTAAAAGTAAAGAGCTTTCTCAAGACCTTCACAACCTTAATGATGGCCTTGGTTACAGAAGGATTTCTAAACTTCTGAAAATTCCAGTGAGCATTGTTGGGGCCATAATCCGGAAGTGGAAAAAACATAATTTCACCATAAAGCAACTACGATCTGGTGCTGCTCACAACATTTCTGAGGGAGGAGGGAAAATAACTCTCACAAGAGTTGTCTAAGAGCCAAAGACTACTTGTGGAGAGTTTCAGAAAGACCTGGAATTAGCAGATACAAATGTTTCAAAGAAAACTTTAAGTAATGCACTCAACCGCCATGGCCTGTATACACGCTCACCGCTCAAGACTCCATTGCTAAAGAAAGAGCATGTTGAAGCTTTTTTAAAGTTTGCTGCACAACATTTAGACAAACCTGTACTAGGAGTTTATAGTCTGGCCAAATGAGACCAAAATGTAACTCTTTGGATGCCATAATACACATCTTGTTTGGAGGTCAAATGGCACTGCACATCACCCCAAAAACACCATATTAACAGTGATGTTTGGAGGTGGGAACGTCATGATCTGGGGCTGTTTTTCAGCATATGGTACTTAAAAAACTTCAAATAATTGAAGGAAGGATGAATGGAAAAATGTGCAGAGACATTGTTGATAAAAATCTGCTGCCATCTACCAGGATAATGAAGATGAAACATGAGTGAAGATTTCAGCAATACAATGACCCTAAACACACAACCAAGGAAACTTTCAAATGGTTTCAGAGAAGGAAAGTAAAGCTGCTAGAACGGCCCAGCCAATCACCTGACTTGAATCCAATAGAAAATAGAAAGCCTATGGAAAGAACTAAAGATCATTGAAGTTCATTGAAGATGCCCATAAAATCTTCAAGATTTGAAGACTATTTATGAAGAAGAATGTGCCAAAATCACACCTGACAATGCGTGCAACTCATTTCATACATTCATACAGGAGGCATCTTGAAGCTGTCATTGCCAACAAAGGCTTTTGTATTAAATAGATTTCCGTAAGTGTGTTCGATTCTCATTTCCCTGTGCCATTTCACTTCATTACACATAACTTAATTTCTTCACATTTATGGTTTGATTTCTTTGTATGGATGGATTGCATGAATTGTTATCTGGTCAAAATGTTATGTCAATTGCACCTGTAGAAACATATTAACTGAGAAGAATGTAGGCTTGTTCGATACCTGTCTTACCTCCTGTATAGCCCAGTCATCAAGAATGGGGGGTTACCGTTTCAAACAGCACTAGATCAGTTTAGGTAGCTTTTTTTCTTCAAAAATAAAGGTGTATTTAAAGCTTGCTTTTTTTTTTTTAAGGTTATTTTGCCTGCAATTGAAATTTGTTTGTCTTTTCATCTGGTCCCATATTCAGAGGTAACCAATAGCAAGTCATTTCAACTTGCTTCCAGATTAGGCAAAAATTTTAACTCCAGATGCTTTTCCTGACAAACTTTTCGTAAATATTTAAACAGATTACCTTCCATCTAATTCCACAAAAACGAGTGTTCCAATTAGATTGTAATGTTTCTCTTTGCATAACAACTGGTTTATTGGTAAAGATAGATAGATACAGGGAATTCATGAAAAGCAAACTCTGTGGGAGGACATCAACCAAATTAAACAAGCTTCTGGAGATTACTAAAGGCTATCCTTCTACAAGACCTAAACATATAGTGTGAATGGGGTCTTTTGGCCTTTATTCACCACTACCAAGGCCATAAACAAGAAAACGGACTGCATGCTGCATGTTTTTTTTTTCAGCCATAAATCGTGCAAAACAACACAGATACACACAAAGCTGAAAAGAAACATAATCTTCTTGAAAACACTTTTCTTGGAGGTTCTTCAAAGAGTGGTGGTTACTCGAAGCAAGAGATAAGAGCTGAAAAGACTGAAACCTCTCTTCTTCAGCTCTGCACAACAAGATGGTTAGAGTGAGACGGGGATGAGCCTTTTCTTTAAAATGTATTTCTTCATTATTCCGTTGTAAATAGTCACATTTTGAAAAGACTTTCTTTCCAAAAATGCAGGTGACTGTTGTCGACTGTTACCACCATTAACCATACATGTATGTTCTCTGTGCCTTACATATATATTTCCTTTTATACATGTTTTTTTTTTCCTCTCTTAAAACAAAAAAAATATGCTGAAGCTGATCCATAGAAATCAACCCAGAACAGAGCGGAAGTTCATATTTTAAGCAGAAGCCGTACGTGTGAAAATTTAGCAAAAAAATTTACTGTGAAATTCTATATTCAACTAGATGGGAAAAAAAAAAACCTTGTAAGCTGAGAAAATGATGGTAATGATTTAGGTGAAAAAAAACACATAGTATATTGATTCATATATTTCTGCATCCCCCAAAAAAGTGGATTTAACTCCTACAAATCTGTGATTAAATAAGTTGTGTCTATTACTTGTAAATTTAGTGAAAAGAAGAGTTTATCTTTATGCCTGATATAAATCTTATACTATAAATGTATCGTACATTTTTTTGTCTCAAATTAAAAGGTTGCAGCATGACTCAACTCTTATGATATATAGGGTGAAATAATCTGTTTATAATTTCTGTGCTGTGATCGAAAAACTTGATTGATCTCATGTTGAATATTTTACAGAGACATTTCTCCTCCTGGTGGCTTTCGCATCACCTCAATGACATGCTACATTTCTCTGAGTGTGTTCTTTCAGGAACTGTTACCTTTGATTGGGAGACATTTGGACTATGGTCAGTGTGTGCATTTGCAAGCTGAGTTGTGTGTTTTACTTTGTTGTGAGCTGCAGTGTTATTCCCCCTGAAAGACAAAGAATACAATATAAAATAAAATAAAAAAGAAAATTCTGATTTTTTTCATTCAAAGTAAAGACAACAAATGTTTTCCCTTGTTTTATTACATACTTGTCATGTTATTTCTGGGGAGAATAAAGGATCATGTGATAAAATCTCTTTTGAAGGGGTACATTTTTAAAGTACACTGAGATATATTTTATTGATTTTTTTGTAAAACATAACACCACACTAACCTGATTTATCTTGCAGCAGAGTTTAGAAATGAATTCAAAACTTTCACAATGAAGAGCAGGTAAGTCAAGATTCACGTTTACAGTGACGTTCAGTCCACATCTACCAATACCATGTGAAGGTAAAAGTGAATATCTATGTTTTACTATTTTTTGCTGTTTTTTGGATTGATTGAAAGGTAAATGCATTATTTATATCTGTTTATTATAATGTCTTTATTTTTTTTCACGTAAACCTGTGTGGAGAAAATCCAAGCAAGGACCAATCCTTCTCTGTCACACCAAGTCAACTTCATGCTTCCACAGATTTATGGAGTTGGAAGTTCTGATCGTTACAAAAAAAAAAAAAAGAAAAAAGAAATCCATTAAGGAAAGCAGAAACATATGTAATCTGTTAGTAGATGAGCATAAAATGTATGATTCTTAACAAGGAGATTAAATATTTTTAGTCTACAATAATATTTAATCCCCATTTCATAATGTGATAACATTAGCCCTGCTTTGATTATGATTTATACAGAAATACCCCCAGCTACCCCTATGTTAAACACCATGGAGCTATGAGGACTGAGAATATGCATTTAATTTATTGAATTTGCTGCCGACCAGGCAGCCAAAGTGCTAAACAATAAAAATCCCACACTATAAAGGAATAAATAAAACTGATTTAGGAGAAAACACAGAGCTGAAATTATGATATAATATTCTACCTGAGTGGAAAACAGTACATTAATAACATACTTGTGGTTTATTGCCTTCAGATTATATTACTGTAATGTCAATTTTGTCACTTAATTTCACCACCCACTGTAAATCTAGAGTAATATGATATGCAGTGATATATAAATATATCACATATATATATATATATATATATATATAT
>NW_015150500.1:1580843-1585294 GCF_000732505.1 Cyprinodon variegatus
ATATATATATATATATATATATATATATGTTATGAATACATCAGTTTTACAGTAAACAAGAGTACTGTTTAGAGTCCACTTAAATGTGTAGAATATTTTTCTCTCAATGTATGTAACGTATCTTGAAGGACGCCATAGTGGCTGTTAGATAGAAATTCCTGATGAAAGGCAAATTTATAGCAGCTCTGGTAGAAGGTTTGTCAAGGTCTTAAGGTGTTATTTAAATTGAGTTTGTGGATAGCCTTGGGTCCTCTTGCAACATCTATACAGATATCTTAGGAAGGCCAGAAGCAGGGTTTTTGAGCACATTGCCTGCGGCTATTATTATACTTAGGAAATATTGTGTATTTTAGCTGAAGTGAAACAAAGAAAATTAGCTTCTCTGACCCAACTTCTTTGATTTGGGGGGCACATTCTTGTTAAGCATTAAGTTTCAGCAGAGAGCTCAACACATTCCTGCGACAAATATAAAAATGTTGGAGAAATGTCAGAATTACAAGCAGAACAACCCGTGAGAAGGTGGCTCTCCCCCATTAAAATGCTTGTTTCCTCTCTTTCTGCTACCTCCACTGTCGACACGGTCACCCTGTGAAAATGAAACACTGGAACATAAAAAAAGAAGATCTTGCCACCTTAGAATAAAAACAAGGAGATGGATTTTTAATTAAAGGTGAGAGGTAATACTCTTCTGGGGTGGGGGGGTGGTTCTTGCAGAATGGGGTGTAGATGACTGGTTTGAGAAATGCCGGACTGCAGCACCCCTCCCTACTTCCTAGTACTCTAGCCACCTTACCCCTTTCCTCTAACTCCCAGCGCACCCTCCCCTGCACATTCCAGCGTTCGGTTAATTGGACAGGGAGAGTGGGCTGAGGAGGGAAGCGTTCAGGCCCATTAGCAATCCTCCTGTGGAAGGCTGAACCAAGAGGATCACAGACTCACAAATAGGGGGATTAAAATAATCAATAGGTTTCTCTCTCTCTTCTTCGGCACAAATGATGGGTGGATGGCACACACACACACTTATACAGATATGCACACGCACACACGTTCAAGAGCAAATACAAACACACCAAGAGTCTGAGGAATACTAGTTCAAGGAGGAATTCTCTCCTCTCAGTGTCGTCTGTGGTTTTTTTACACACACACACCCACACACTTTCACACAGCTATAGTCTGTTAATGAGGGTTAATTTTAACCTCCGCCAAAATGAGGACCACTGTAAAGGTCATACAAATGAAAATAGCCTCATATCAGAGATGTATTTTTTATGCGCTTTTATTATTTTTGTATCTTTTGTTTTCAGTTTGTTTTAAAATAATAATAAAAAGATTAGTTTTAGTTTGTTTGTAATAATATTAATGTTAGTAATAGTGTTGATATTAAAGAATTTTGAGCAAATAATAAAAAAAAATATGAAGGATTTGTTTTTCCTTTTTGCTGGTACACAAATAATTATTTTACATTACTTTTTTTGTATTTGTCTCTCAATTGTTCACTCCCAGATTCTTCAAAGGGCAAACATAGCAAGTATTTCCTTAAATACAGTATCATAAACTTTTTTTATAGAAAACTTTTTTATGAATGATTCATTTTATTTTGTCTCTTTTTACCAATCTGTAATGGGAGCAATTGGTCTGTAATATAAAAGAAACATTTTAAATAACTAGTGAATCCAACTTATTCTATTTTGTTTCGTCCATCATAGGCATAACCAGGTCGACATAATTAAAAATACAAGCATTACGCCTAAGGAATGTAGCACAGGGCTGTCATAGAGCTAGGTTAAAATTTCTGTGAAAACATTAAATATAACAACAAAAGCTTTTCTATCAGCCTTCAGTTTGTACAAATTAAGACCATTTTTTTCTTATTTGCTTGTTCAAGTACTTTCTGTGTTTTCTTTTATTTGTTTGTTTCCTGCTCTAATAGACAAAGCAGGTTTAATTGTTGCTGTTATAAGTAAAAAGTGGTGTCTTTCTTTAGCTGCTGACATGTTGTGTAACAGATTAAAACTTTACGTTTAATACGTTTTAATATTACAAACTCAACCAGAGCAGATCTTCTTTTTTTTCCTTTGATTGAGAACCTTAATCATTCCTGACAAATCCAATCATGCAATTTCAGATAAAATAACAGTAAGGAAGGGATTTATTGTTTTTCTTTATGAGCCTTAATAAGAATCTCCATTATCTCTATTATCTCTGCTTTATTTAAGCTAATTTTGTTGCAAATAGGATGCTGAACATTGATAATCAACCAAGCATGCTCAATCAAAGTATCACGAAAGACATTGCATTTCATTTCTCTTTTCTTAAGAATTGTAATTCCTTTCTAGAAACGTCACATATTAATATTGTAGTGTTAAAATAAATACCATAATCTGCAACTATAGGTTGCAATCAACAAAGTCATCCCTGTGGTGTTTGTATGTATGGATAGTTAGATTTGCTGTTCAGAGACCAGTAATGAAAAAAAATGCAAGTGATTTTCTTTTTCCTCTTTTAGTAACATAAAGCAATGACAAATAGACATAGGACTTTTTTTTTTTTTTTAAATGCTCAACCTGAGGCCATCAGAAGCGGTGATTGTAAAAGCATTTCTTCTGTAAATCTAAATGATGTCTTAACCTGATGGTGAAGGCAAAGCACTCACCTTTAATATTGTTGGGGAATAATGTCGATGGACAAAGATCTTTCTACCTTGATGGGTTGTTTTAGGTGTAATTTTAGAAATTGATTAATTTTCTTATTTTGCTTATTAGTCCTTATTTAAACATGAGAAGAATATCTAAAAAAAAATGAAAAAGACAGACCACTAAAAAGAAAAAATGGCAAGTATATTTTTATTTATTATTTCTAATGATTATTTGTATTTTACTGCTCCCCAAGCAGATGGGTTGAATGCAGAGAGTTAATTTTTTACATTGTGAGATCTATAAAGTTCAATTTCTATCCTTCTTCTTTTCTATTCAAAGGCCTACAAATGTCTAGAGTATCTTATTGTTTTTCCCGTAATGAAATTTCATTCTTTACTATTTGTTTAAATGAAAAAAATATATATATGTGCAAAATAAATGAATACTTTGTAATTTTCCTGTTACTTAAATTATCTTAATCCTAAAAATGACTTGTAGAGTCTTTGTTTTTAATGTTGTAATAATTATCCGATCCGAGTATTATCAGAGTGATACATTTATTTCTTTTACCGGAAGCCTCTAGTTTGACCCGAGACGCACGATTAAAAAACATTATCTTCACAACGTCGCCCCCTGCTGTATTTCCGCTGTCATCACAGCATCCGCTTCAGCCAGCAGATGTAAAATAGCGCGCCCTGGCCGCTGGGTGGCAGAGGCAACGTCAACTGGTTTTCTGCAGACAAAGATGGCGGTGCGGAAGAAGGACGGCGGCCCGAATGTAAAATATTTCGAAGCGTCTGACACCGTTTCCCAGTTTGATAATGTCCGCGTTTGGCTGGGAAAGAATTATAAAAAGGTACTGAGCGCACGTTTTGTAAGCATGCACACAGAGCTTTATTTTTCTTCGTCACCCTGAAACAGAGCAGAGGCAGTGACAAAGAGAGGAGGGAGGGTGCTGCTGCTGCTGCTGCTGCTGAGCGCCCAGCTGTTTGATTCACAAAAGGATGCTGAACCAACTGCTGCCGCAGATGCTGCTGCTAACCGCGGCGTGTACTTACGCCTGGGAAGCTGAAATGACGAAAATCCTTTACATGATCTGACCCTAGGAGTTAGAGTGTAGAAAGATAAATGTGATTTTAGCCTGGCAGAAGACAAGCTAGCCAGCTAATCGGCTAACGGTTAAAGCAGCTCGGATCCAGATGTTGGCCCTATGGCGCGGCTCTGTGACTGAAGTCATGAACGAGGGGGCTTGATTACAGCGACTATTCATCTTTTTTAAAGAGGTTAACTGTGATAAAACTTGAAAAACAGTCCTTAGACTATAGATATTGCCCTTACCACATTTTTATTCTCATCATGATGTAATATCTTCAATATTAAACGTAAAAGGGTTGATACTTCTACACTGTAAAATGGGACATGTTTATTTAATTAGGATTTAATACCTTCCCACTAAAACCAGTATCCTAACCCTGCTAGTTCAAATAAAGGGTAATTACAAAAGGACAAAAAGAAAACTCATTTATTTAGCTTTTATTGCCCTTGGTTAATTTTTTAAAGCCATGGCAACTAAATATAAATAATTTGCTTATTTTTATTATATGTACTATTGTAACTTTGTTTAAATTTTAAAATAAAAAAACAACACTTTTTTTTTTTTTTTTAAGATGTTATAGTTAAGACACTCGTCAAACATTCACTTAAGGGAATAGGTACATATTGCATGCTTCTCTCACAAAAAGCATTTGGTTTGCAACCAAAAGACAGAATAGGCTTGGGAAAAAGAAAAATATTTATTGCACTAATAGTTTAATG
>NW_015150500.1:1585505-1591061 GCF_000732505.1 Cyprinodon variegatus
TATATATATGTGTTAGGAACCTTTCACCATCCAATTATTAATATATTAAATGTCAAAATAATCGACATAATAATCAATCAGGAAGATGATCATTAGTCGCAGCTATAGCTGTGCTCACACCGAATGCATTTTAAGTGTCAGAAAGGAATTCTAAAGCCTTGACTTGGATGCTTGAGCATTTTGAAGTCAGGCTCTCTGGATGCTCTGGGCTGCTCTCTTCAATTTCTTGCAATCTAGATGAGTTGCAAAAAATAAAAATAAAAAGGTATTTTTAACACGTTTTCAAGTGAAAAAGTCCAACTCAAAATGTGATCTGTGCAGTCAGTTCATTAGGAATTTGATCCTACTAAAATTCAGAATTCATTTTTATCATTTATCAATCAAAAGGTCCCACCCATTTTAATTCTCTCTAGTAAAAAAAGGCTACAGAAAAAAATCTGCCATTATTATGACCCTCTGCTTGTATTCTTTGTCAAAACATTTCAGGAATTTCCTAATTATTTCAGGGTGATCAGACTTAAAATATCAGCCTAACATATCATATCCCTCAAGTTCAGAGTCTGTTGACTCTTAGTTGATTGGTTGTTGATAACATCTCCTTAAAAGGAGTGTATCTTCAGATATTTACAGGTAATTTAAAAATGATTTTGTTTGTCTAAAAGTTTGTCATTGTACCCTGTCACAAAAAATCCAGCAGCTTGAACACAGATGTACTGTAATAACATACACAACTATTTTAAGTGTTGTATAGCTGCTGTCGTTTCACAAGGAGTATGTTCTTGTTATTTCTTCAGTATATACAGGCTGAGCCCCCCACCAATAAATCGTTGTCCAGCCTGGTGGTCCAGCTGCTCCAATTTCAGGAGGAGGTTTTTGGGAGACATGTTAGCAACCCTCCCCTCACAAAATTGCCGGTAGGTGTCTCCCCACTTCCCCTCCGAACAAATTCTCTTTGCCTTCCATTTGTGCATTCTCAAGCTTTATTTTATTGTCTGCATACAGATGAAGTGTTTTCTAGACTTTAAGTCTGGAGGGGCTCTATGTCACATTTTGGCTGCTGCCTACAAGTTCAAGAGTGACCAAGGATGGTAAGACTTTCTTTCTAGCTGATATTAGTTTTTTATTGGCTAAAGTTTCAGGTCTGAGTTGGATTTGGGCTCTCCTGCCGTTTCGTGTGTAACTCCAGTCTAATTTCCTGGTAGGCGCAGGTTTGACTTCCAGAATCCTTCGAGGATGGATCGGAATGTGGAGATGTTCATGACGATTGAGAAGTCCTTAGTGCAGGTATATTTGTTTAGGTGATCTTTGTTGATATTTGACCTGTAAAGAAATAATGGATAGTCAATTCTTTGTTTGTTAATATTTTTTGTGTTAATTTCCTTTGATATTAAGTAAGCTTTACTTTTGGAGAACAGGCTGAATTAAAGTGTGAAGCAACATTTTTTTTTGAAGGTCTAAATTAATTCAGACTGAGTCTCATTCAAAGTAAAAGTCAGAAAAAAAGCGCATGCAATCATTTATTTCTATTTAAAGTTTTATACCCTTTTTCATTGTAGAACAACTGTTTGACTCGGCCTGTTATCTACCTGAGTTCTGACATAGAACCAAAGCTGCTCGGCAAACTGAAAGACATTATCAAAAGGCATCAGGTGGGTTTTTTTTGTCTGTCAAGAAATGTAATTCTAAAAAAAATTTCCAGTGTAATTAAAGCATTTTTCTTAGAATTTCATGTTAGCTTTTCTTCAGCATTCCTCCTCTCTTTACAGTGCATGCAATATTTACTTGATTGTTATGATTTGCAGGGCTCAGTGACTGAGGACAAGACTTCCAGCTCCCATATTGTGGTGCCTATTCCTACCAGCCTGGAGGAAGGTGAGCTCTAGTTTTTTTGCTCACTGTTCCATATTTGTGGATCTTCTGCAAGAGTAACATCTGTGCTGATTGGAAATAATATCTTCTGTTCAGAGGAGTGGGTGCGTCCTGTGATGAAGAGAGAAAAGCAGGTTCTGCTCCACTGGGGATATTTTCCAGACAGGTTTGTTCTGAATTGATGCGTCTTTACCAGGATCATAATATAAAACGTGTCATGTTAAATTATCATCTGCATTGTTTGTAGATAAGCTTAGAGGCAGTTATAAATACATAGTTTTTGTTCCTAAACACTAGACCTACACATTGATCCTGGTGCAACAGTCTCGCATGCCTGGAGATCTAATTTGCTCCCTTGGTTTGACTTTTATTTTTGTTTCACTTTTCATTCAGTTATGACACCTGGATCCAAGCCAGTGAGATTGAGGCTGCAGTGGAGGATCCTCCCAGCCCAGAAAAACCCAGAAAGGTAAATGTTTTTTGTTCTGTTTTATTGCTGTTCATTTAGTGGGTAAAAACCAATCATGTTGAATTGGACTGGATAAGCTAAGATTCATAATATTTAAAGCTTTTTAAATGTAGTCAAACCAAAAAGCGAATTGTCTTTCACTGGGATCTCCTGTAATAGTGCAACATAACATAGCATATAATTATGAAACCATGATTCATGGATTTTTTTTTTAAAATTACATGTAAAACTCTGTATTTTTATCCTACAACCTGAACCTACCTGTTAGAACCCAATTTTTCTGCAGTTACACCTACACTATATAAACTTATTTATAGTTTAACAGCCTAAGCTCAGAAAGATTTGAAGGAGAGCATCTGGAAATGCTCATATTCAAAATTGCCACTGATTTTCACTTGTATCTAAGTTTGGGTATTGACTGAGCCCTGCCAACACACCAACATGCTATGACTTTAACTCCTTCACTTTAGTTTGGGCTTTATCTGTAGTGTTTCTGTCCTGCTGAAAGAGAAACCTCTGCTTGAGTCTCAACCTCTTTAATGCCTCCAGCAGGTGCCTTCTAAAAAGATTATCTTGTTTTTTCGCTCATCTAGTGTCCTTTCAGCTTGGGGGGGTTTCTGTTTCTATTTCTTTTACTATTAAAAAATAAATAAATAACCCATTTCTACAGCATGGAGCAGCCACCATCCACCTTAAAGAGGATGATTGCTAATTTAGGATAAAATGTAAAATAATGTGGTTTTAGTATTAGAAAGGTTTGCAGGGAGGGTAGCGCCAAAGTATAATTTTCTCCCTGCTTTATATCATGTGCTAGTTGGTGTTGTTTTTTCACAATTTATTACAATAAATGTACAGTACATTAAAAAATGTTCAGTGGGTGTGAACATTTTCCAAGGTATTTTGTCTTCAATGATTCTTAAAGCTTGAAGTAATGCACTAAAGTATTTTCCCCTTTGCCCTTTACTTGCTTACTGAGCAGTTTTAAACATTGTTTTTGACAGGTTCATGCAAAGTGGATTTTAGACCTTGATCAGTATAATGAGTGGATGAATGAGGAGGACTATGAGGTGGGAGAGGGCTGTCCCAAAAGGAAGAGGATCTCTGCCAAAACACTTACGGATGAGGTGACCACACCTGATGAGCGGAGGGATAAGAAACCTGGCAGTGCCAAGAAAAGAAAGCGATCGCCTTCACCTTCACCAACCCCTCCGCCTCAGGAGAGCAAGAAAAAAAATACCAAAAAAGGGTACGCGCCCAGGCTAGGGATGCAAGTAATCCAGTAGTGAATTAATCTAAATTTAAATGATCTTATAGATCGACAAATGACTTATTTATAAACATCCATTTTCCTAAAAAAATAGATTTAATTTCATGTAACAAGGGGATCTTTTCATTAACGTTTTCAGCACAATATGCTGAATTTTAAAAACAAGTATATTGATATATTTAAACTTTTTATTGTGCCAAATGTATTAAATACTGACAAAAAAAAAAAAAAGTTTAAACAAATTTTTAAACTACACTTTTTCAAAAGATATAAAACTCATTGAAAGAAAGAATATGTCACTCTTACATTCTGTAAGACTTTTTCACACTTTTTTCAAGAGAGTGAATGGTAATTGTGATCTAGCTCTCAATTTTTCAGGGCTTTAGATGAAATAATTTACCAAACCAGCCTACAGGACCTATTCATCTCTCTGTCTGTTTATCCAGTTTAATTTCAGCTCACTTTACTTATAAAATACAGCTTTACAACAAATGTTATTGTTAAAAGTACTTTATACGAAGAAATATACAAAAGCATCAAACTACTGATATCCAATCATTCAGACGGAGATCAATTACTTGCATTATTATGAATAAATGCAGTCAAAGTCAGTTTGGTTGTAAAATGCTTTCTCCATGCCTTTGTTTTGCAGCCTCTTTGCTTTTATTTCCTTACATACTAAGGTTATCTACCATGGATTGTTCATTTTAAAGTTGGAATTAATGTTTTTTTTTTTAGGCATCTGATGCTACTGAACACTTTAGGATAGGACTTGAAACTGTGCGATATGGATGAAAAAAATATCATAATACAAGCCTTTCATTTCAGTCAGTATCAATAATAATTGATTGTTTTTTTTTACCTATTAAAAGTAAAGATTAGGTAAGAAAAAAGCCTAAATTAAAATTGTAACTCTAGCCCTATGTAAACATAACCTTTAACCTTAAGAAATAGATCAGCCCTACTACCAACATTCCTTAGTTTGCTGTGAGCGATTGAGAATATAATCGATTCTTCAGCCCACATCCCCCAGAATACCATGTGGTCCTGGATTATAGTTCACTGGAATTATTGAAACTTTTATCCGACATATTTAATACTCATATGTATGTTTATTTTATTAATTGTTTATGAATACCCCAGGCCTAATTAGACCTAAGGTAATGGTTCAGGTATCCAAAACACCTTCCAGGAAGTTGCTCAAAAACATCAGCTCAACTTTTATTATTTGTGATTTTACTGACACTTTACTGGTTCGTTGTGAATGTGTTGTCAGGCCAACGACTCCGTACACCAAGTCTAAACGGGGTCAGAGGGAGGAGGAGCAGGAGGAGCTGTCCAAGGACCAAGACGAAGCCTCACCTGTTCCTGCATCTGAGGAGGGAAACACAGCAAAAACGAGTAAACACATAAGACGAAATATATATAATTAATACCATTGGATTTTTGCAACAGTACTTAATAGCTATGTTGTCTGTTCTACTGTCAAACTTTGGAGTTAAATGGTTTCTTGTTGCCTGCCTCTAGATAACACCAAGAAGGACTCTGAATCAACTCCAGTTAAAGGAGGAACTGATATGGGTATGGATGATAATACTTAGAAACATTATTAATTCTTGGAAATGTGTATCAGAGCAAGCAAGTTTATTTATGTTCTTACAAAAAGGACTAATTGATACTTTCTGATTTTATGTGGTTTAAATAGATGAACAAGAAGATGAGTCCATGGAGACAACGGGGAAGGTATTGTTCTCCCAAAAGGTTTAGTTTAAAATAAAATAGGGCTGCAACAACGAATCGATAAAATCGATAAAAATCGACTTTTAAAAGCGTTGGCAACGAATTTCATCATCGATTAGTTGTGTCGCACGGTTAATTCTTCATCCGCCGCCGCCGTCATCACTGCCATTTGACTGAAACTGGGGAAGAAAAAAAAATTACGGCAGAGCAA
>NW_015150500.1:1592522-1596554 GCF_000732505.1 Cyprinodon variegatus
GGCCGATTCATCGATTTTTAAAATAATCGTTAGTTGCAGCCCTAAAATAAAATATGTATTAAAACCATAATGGGCACGAGAGGGAGTTAATTTAGTGCAGACTAAAATAATTGTGTGTGTTTTATTAACCAGGAGGAGGAGGAGGGCTCTCCCAGTGTAAAGGGTGAACCAGTGAAGAGTTCAGACCTTCATGAGGACAATGTGACCGAGCAAACCCACCACATCATCATACCGAGCTACGCTGCTTGGTTTGACTACAACAGGTAACTACACCACTTGCTTATCTTGTTTCCCCCTTTAACCGCTGGTTTGATTTATAATGTCTTAACTTAAACTGGCTTAAACATTAATCCTTTTATTTTTCTCTAAACAATTACTGAACTTTAATGAATTAGCTGTGAATAGTTTATATAATGCCATACATAGAAGTGAATGAGTGAAATAAAATAGGTTTTTCCTTTAATTAATACCCAGTAATTTTGTTATAATTTCACACTAGCACATTCACAGCTCTGATATACTGATTTTTAAGGGTTTCGGACAGCCTCCTAAACACGTTTATTTGTTTAAGACCTAAAGAAGATTACAGGAGAGGAAACCAGTAAAAATAATTATGATAATATAGTGTACATCTTTAGTTTCAGATGAGACTGTGGACTGTATTACTGGTTACTTTGTTAAATAAAAGTTGTCCAAAAGGCTAGCATCTAAAGTTTGTTTTATAATGGAACCTTCATAGAAACAGTGAATTATATTTGGTCTCAGATATTTAGATAATGTTTGTTTCCACTGATTCAACAAAGACCAGAAGAAAACTGGACTCTAATGAAGACCATATGTTATTTCTCCTTCAGTGTTCATGCCATTGAGCGGAGAGCCCTGCCTGAGTTCTTCAATGGAAAGAACAAATCGAAAACCCCTGAGATGTAAGCATGCATTTAATACACAACAGATTGACTGACCGCGCTTTTGGTTATTACAGTTACATGACCTTTTTTTCATCTGTTTTCCTTCAGTTATCTGGCATACAGGAACTTCATGATCGACACCTATCGACTAAACCCTCAGGAGTACCTGACCTCCACTGCCTGCCGCAGAAACCTGGCTGGAGATGTGTGCGCCATCATGAGGTAGATGGAATATTGAGCCTTATATTTTGTTGATCCTCAATTAAACCAGTGGAAAACAATTGCTGTTTACTGTTTTGCAGAGTTCATGCTTTTCTTGAGCAGTGGGGGCTGATTAACTACCAGGTGGACTCAGAAAGCCGGCCCACACCCATGGGACCCCCACCAACCTCTCACTTTCACGTCCTTGCAGACACTCCTTCAAGTCTGGTGCCCCTGCAGCCCAAGACATCCCAGGTTTTTAAATACTCACATATAACATGCAGCAAGAAGGTGGCAGATGTTATCTTTCATTTTGGCTTCTTTCACTGAAACCCCCCAGACGCCAGCCACCCAGCCGATAATGTCGTTCCCGGACAAGGTGAAGGATAAGCCCACAGATTTGCAAAACTTTGGGCTGCGGACCGACATGTACAGCAAGAAGACTGGATCAGCAAAGGTAAAAACAAGGGTGGTTGCTTACAGGTGATGTGTACCTCACCTTTTTAACCCTATTGGTTGACTTGGAATGAAATAAAGTGGTGATATTTTTGGTTTTTAGAGCAAGACTGAAGCAAGCTCTATGAGGGAGTGGACAGAGCAGGAAACGCTACTACTACTGGAGGTATTGGATTTCTGCAAACACAACTAATCAATAATTCTCCTGTGGGGACAGCAAGGAAATAATGAGGAGCTAAAAGATTATCCCATATCTCTTAGGGGCTGGAGATGTACAAGGATGACTGGAACAAGGTGTCTGAACACGTAGGCAGCCGAACACAAGATGAGTGCATCCTGCATTTCCTGCGGCTGCCAATTGAGGACCCATACTTGGAGGACAGCTCCTCCACTCTGGGCCCACTGGCCTACCAGCCAGTTCCTTTCAGCCAAGCAGGAAACCCCGTCATGAGCACTGTGGCCTTCCTTGCTTCGGTAGTCGACCCCCGTGTGGCCTCAGCTGCTGCCAAATCTGCTCTTGGTGAGAAGTGACTTCTTTTCACATTTTCCTGATAAACCAAAGTGGATAAAATCCTGATGAGGATGAGCTAAACCTTTCATTGTCGGAGTGTGGTTGTCTCCGTCATTGAGATTAGTGAATATCATTAGATATTATTTAATTTTAACCAGGAAGTCTAAACATTTAGGAATATTTTTACTGAGAGAAAATCTGAACTGAATCATTATTTGTGGTTAAACGCAAGATGCACACATGCTCCCATGAATCAGATTAGTTTTAGATAAAAACTGTTTAGCGTGCATAAGATGAACATTTTAATGCTAGAACAACACCAGTTTATGCATACTTGTGGAGTGGAAGTGAAAAATTTACATGTTTTTAAATATATTTTAGAATTATAAAACCTAAAATGTCTTGGGGTTAATTTTGTATGCAAGACCAGTGAGTTAATATTTGCAGAGTAACCTTTTGTCACAGTTTTAGCTGTTAATGTATCTTGAGGTCTCATGGCCAGCCTTTTGCTCCTTCATCCCCAGCTCAGTCAGATTGATTTCTGAATGTTTTGACTTGCCACATATTCTTTAGGTTTGAACTTTGAATCACTCGAATGATTAGGCTTTTATCTAAACCACTTAATTGAAAGGTTATATTCAGCAAGTTTTGATATAACTAAAAAGTTCAGTTATTTCATTAACTCCGTCACTACGGGAAACACATTATGTCGATATATAATAACTATTTTCAAGCCTTTATTACCGTTTATTATCCTTACAACTAATTAATATAATTACCATTCCTTTTTTTAGAGGATTAAAATACTAGATCTCATCATTTACAACAGATTAATAAGAAAGTGTTTTAAACACATATTTTAAGGATAGAGTGTCATTAGAGTGCATTTGACAAATTCTTGAATTTGTCTGTGTTTCATGGTATTAATGGTATAAAGTAGTAGATATCCTTTTCCCATAGTGTTTTTTATGTTTGTTGTGTCCCCTAATTAGGCTTGTAGCACTTTTTGAACAGGAGTTTTTAGAGCTTTCTCTTTTCAATCTTTTTTTTTTCTTGTTGCTCTTCTGCCTGATTGGTAGATTAGACCAGACATAGCTGTCATGGGCCTCTTGGTTGCTTCTCTGATTAATGCTATTTCTAGTTAAGTTAGGTTGTCGACCACGTCTTGGCACTGTAGGTTTTTAGTTGTGATAATAATTTATTGATTTCAGAATGTAATGGTTGCACTGGATGTTATTTAGCTGTTTTAGACTAAAGGGAGCGAAAAGCACATTTTGTTGGTGTTTCTTATAGAAGGAGAAAACATAGAGGTCTGAGGTTATAATCTTACAAAATGGGGAGGCACAGTGAACATTCAGGAAACCTTCAGCACCACTGAACATTCAGCAACATTCAGCAAGAGTGAACATTCAGCAGCATTGCAACAGTGAACATTCAGCAAGAGTGAACATTCAGCAACAGTGAACATTCAGCAGCATTGCAACAGTGAACATTCAGCAAGAGTGAACATTCAGTAACAGTGAACATTCAGCAGCATTGCAACAGTGAACATTCAGCAACAGTGAACATTCAGCAACAGTGAACATTCAGCAACATTTAGAAACAGTGAACATTCAGCAGCAGTGAACATTCAGCAACATTCAGCGACATGCAGCAACAGTGAACATTCAACAACATTCAGCAACAGTGAACATTCAGCAAAAGCGTACATTCAGCAACAGTGAACATTCAGCAGCATTTAGCATCAGTGAATATTCTGCAACATTCAGCAACAGTGAACATTCAACAACATTCAGCAACAGTGAACATTCAGCAGCATTTAGCATCAGTGAATATTCTGCAACATTCAGCAACAGTGAACATTCAATAACATTCAGCAACAGTGAACATTCAGCAGTAGTGAACATTCAATAACATTCAGCAACAGTGAACATTCAGCAAACATTTAGCAAAAGC
>NW_015150500.1:1596999-1636454 GCF_000732505.1 Cyprinodon variegatus
TCAGCAATAGTGAACATTCAGCAACATTCAGCAACAGTGTACATTCAGCAACAGTGTACATTCAGCAACAGTGAACATTCAATAACATTCAGCAACAGTGATTATTCAGTGAAATTCAGCAATAGTGAACATTCAGCAACATTCAGCAACAGTGTACATTCAGCAACAGTGTACATTCAGCAACAGTGTACATTCAGCAACAGTGAACATTCAGCAACAGTGAACATTCATCATAATCCTGCAATAGTGTATATTCAGCAACATTCAGCAATAGTGTACCTTCAATTGTGCATATTCCTGGTTCATGCATCTGTAAGTACTAATAACCCCTAGAAAATTAAAAACCAAAAGTCATGATAGCAATGTGTTTCCTTTTTTTTAGAGGAATTTTCCCGTATGAAAGAGGAGGTCCCTGCAGCGCTTGTTGAGGCTCACGTTCGCCGAGTTGAAGAGGCAGCAAGAGTCAGTGGTCGACAGGATCCCCTGTACGGCCTGGAGGGAAGCGGCATTGCAGGCACTGGCCTAGAGGAGGGAGAACGGCCTGGTAGGATAAAACACAACATGAGTAAGAGAGAGTTATGACAGAAAGGATAAAGCAACATTTCTGACTTCTCTTCAGATGAAAGCAGCGATGAAAGTAAGAGTGACACCCAATCGAGTGAGGAAAAAAGAGATGCCAAGGTAAAATGCTTATTCACTACAAATACAATATAAATGTATTTTTCCTCATCTTTTGGTGACCTTTACTGTCACTTTTTTATACATAGGAGAGCAAAGATGGAGCAGTAGAAGAGGAGGAGAAGCAGGTGGAGAATGGAAAGAAAGAAGAAGAAAGAGGAAGAGAAGCTGAAGGCGAGAGGGAGGCAGATAAAACAGAGCCTGAAATGGGTAGGCAAGACTTTATCTGTAAGATGTCAAGTTGTTAAAGCCCTGCTCAATGCTCAAACTTTATATTTTCTTCTCTCAGGTGATGGTGATAAGGAGAAGGATGCTAAAGAGGGAACAGAGGAGGGACAAAGGGAAGGGGAGATTGAAGGAGAAAGGAAGGCTAAGGTAGAGCGTGATGTGGGAGAGGGAAACCTGGCAACTGCTGCTGCCTCCGCTTTAGCAGCTGCTGCTGTCAAAGCCAAGGTAAAGCTTAATATATCACTTATCTTCTTTGTTATTGTTTATGTCCTGTAAATGCAGAGATTCTCTTCACTGTGTTTACAGCATCTAGCTGCAGTAGAAGAGAGGAAAATCAAATCTTTGGTGGCTCTGCTGGTGGAGACCCAGATGAAGAAGCTTGAGATTAAACTGCGACACTTTGAGGAACTGGAAACCATCATGGACAGAGAAAGGGAGGCTGTGAGTGAAGGAACCTGGGATATGTAGTCAAATAAAACTGCAGGCAAACCTGTCATCTAATTGTAATGCGAATATTGTTTCATCAAATAATCCAGGATATTTGTGTTTTCAGCTGGAATACCAGCGGCAGCAGCTGCTGGCTGACCGTCAGTCCTTCCACATGGAGCAGCTGAAATACGCTGAGATGAGGGCTCGCCAGCAGCACTTTCAGCAGATTCAGCACCAGCAGCACAGCCAGCCTGGAGGCCCTCACTCCAACCAGGCAACCTCAGCCCCGCCACCCCAAGGCCCGAGTGCCAGCCAGCCTGCTCCCAGCACACCAGCTCCACAGGCAGCTCCTAGTCCTGCACCACCAGCTTCTTCCGCTCCGCCTCCTGAGTCTCAACCCTCTGCAGCCACTCACACACCATCTCCCTGCCCGCCTGGCCAGGGTCCAACCCCTCACTCCAACTCCAGCACTACACCCGTACACCACGGTGAGTTTAAAGCACATTTAGTAACACTTTATGAGAACAGGAAACCACATCAGCAGGACATAATACATCGTTTATTTAACTAGGTGTTTAATAACGGCAAACTTCAAACCTTTGTAGTCTTATTATGGCTGTGATATTCTAGTATGTTGACTACAATTTGCAGCATACCTAATAGGGATGTGTGAAAAGTAACAGTTATTGGTCTTTTATGGCACTGAAATAATCTCACATTGAAAAGTATAGGACTGAAATAGTTTAGAGAGATTCAAACAAGAAAAAACCCAAATTGATAACAGCGGTGTATTTTTTTTTTTTAAGAAAAAAAGAGTGCAAGGCCTTTATATCAGTTTTACAAATGAATTTCTCATTACCTACCAAAGTCCTGGGTCCTTTCTTATGCATTCTTCTCTTCAGCTCCCCCCCTCTGCTTTTCTAAGGGATATAGAACCATCAGACTGAGAATTGTATGACAGATATTTTGGAAAAATTAAAACAAAGAAGAGAAAGAAGCCCACAGCACCAACCTCCCTTCACCATACATAGGAGTAGAAATGTTCTTTTCTACGGACCCATCTTTTGTTTCACTATAAATAAACATCAGGTAATTGTTCAGTTTTAGTCTCCTCTGACCAAAGCACACAATCTCACCTCAAGTCAGGAGAGTTAAGCAAACTTTACATTTAAAAAGGATTTTCACAAACAACCTGTCAGGATCTAATAGTTATCTGAGATCCTGTGATGTCACTTCTTGCTACAGCTTTCTGTTAGTAGTGAACCTTTCTAACCGTTCCTGCAAGCTGAATTCTCTTGGTATTTGGGCATTCACAAACACCCTAGAATTCTTCTTATCTTGCTCCATCTGAAACTGTTTGAGAAAAAAGTAGTCCTTAACATGGTATTATTCACCTTTAAACAAATGTGCTCACATTTTTTGAAACTGCTTTTGTAAAAAATTTAATTAGAGCAATTTAAGAGGTATTTCTACACGTTTCTACCAGAAGGGACAGATTTTGCTTTAAATATGTAGGCTATTGTGATTACAGGTGTCCAAATAGAGGTTGCATTTTGTCTTTGGGAAGCTCTGTTTTTTACACCCAACAGCAGACATACACAGATGCATAAGTAGAGTGTAGATTATTATAGAGTGTAAAATGTACATTATTCCTAAAGTTAGAATAAGCTAATTTAGGTAGCTCAACTTAAAAGCTTCTAAAGTCTGTCTTTTAAGAATAGTACCTTTTTAACATTCTCAGTTTCTCTATCTATGGATTGTATCAGAATAATTATTCTTGCACTGTCTACTGATTACACCGTCCAAAAAAACTCCCTTAAAGATAGGGCCGAGCTAATATGGCTTAAAAGACTAATTTCTGATTTTTTCCCCCCTTCCCAAATCCATTTTAATCAATCAGGTTTTTTTACTCACTTGTTTCACACTAAAAATGACTATTGGTTAATTTTATCTTTTAAAACTAGCTTGGCTATCAGTCATCCTGTCTCAGAGAAGACCTTAATTAAAAGAACAGTGAAATTCAAGCTGTGAATCCTGCTTAGAAAGTAATCCTGTTTCACATCAAACAATGAAAATAAAAACACACTAAATGTTTGCAGCTTGTTGTTTTAAACCTTTGACTAATTTATCTGTATTAAGAACAAATGGTGATGAACTGATGTCATCCTGAGCTATAGAAGCCAAAGGAGTGGATTCTCCTTAAATTAAACTCTTGTTTAAAAAAAGTTAGTAGATAAAATTAAGCAATCGCACAACACTACTAATTAAGTGTTCATCATAATTTGATAACGATTCACTATTTGATCTTTGAGTGCCTTTTTGAGCAATTCTTAATGAGAGTTTTTGATGTTGTTTCAAAGGAACCAATGATACCAAAATATTTCAGACTTTTCTCTTGAGTTTACATCTGTTTAAATAGCCCTTCATCTTTGCTGTTGGCTGGTTTTGTAATTTTTTAGATGAAGCTTTTTCAGTGCAAAAAATAGGTGATCAGAATTTCCAACACCCACCTTGATGTGTCATCATTTTTATTATTCACCCCTGCAGCTTATTCCTTTCTCTTCTCCTGTTAGCTGCTGCTTGACATTTTACTTACTGAAAGCCTTTTCTTTAGCTAGCTGTGGCTGAGTGAATTATCTCAAATGGAAAAATGTTTTGAAGATCCAGCAGTAACATAATCCTCTCCACATTAGATGCCTGGCGGCAACAATCACAGAATACAGACCACAAGGTTTGCACAGCTGTTAAGTGTTTTTCCTCTTGTTTTACCCCACAGAGCCCAGCGCTCCTCACCAAGGTGAGTCACTCCACCCGTCAGCTCCTGTTCCTGCGTCACAGTGAGAAAAACAGAAATAAATAGCCTGAGAATCAAAATGACTGACCATTTCAAACCCTGCTTGTATCATCTGAAATGAAGACATCATCAATTGATGGATGAGAAGACATTTTACATGATTCGTTTTTGTTTTTCTACAAGGCAATTGACTTGAAGATCATAATGTAAATGAATCCACCTCTTTGTTTCCAAACAGGTAATTTTAGAATACAAATGACTCCTAAGGAAAACTATTTGTTTTTTTAAATGAACAGCATCAAGTCAAGTTCATGGTGAACATCTGTAAAACAGACAGTTTTGCCAGCATGTCAGCGCAGAGAACAACAAGAGCTTCATGTGTTGGCTTTGTTTTGAACATTGTTGCGTTTATGTTCCTCCAGTAGATTGTGATAGCTGTGTAAGTCTCATAGTTCATCATCTCTACAGTGGCCCAGCCTCCGTGTGATCTAGGTACGTTTTCAAACATACATGTTTGTAAGGAAAAGCACTTTTTTCATTGAAAGTCTTGCTCAAAGACTTAAAAACATCTGTCGTATTGAACTCTAGCACTTATATATATTTTTTTGTTGTTTTTTTAAACTTCTTCAAATCTGCTTGTGTTTATGTTACATGGACAAGTTGCGTCTACAGGGTTGAACCTGAAGGTTACATGACCCATTTCCTGTAATGAAGGAAGACATTTTAAATGCTAAATTAGCTAATCTAAGGTGGCATGCAGTTAAGAACGTACTGTAAACTGGATTTTCTGTTACAAGCTCACCTTTTTGTGTCAAACTATGATGCTGTGGAAACCTAAAGACTGAAGTCCTAAAAAGACTTCCCTTTTTTTTAATCTAATTTTTCCCCTATAATGCCAGCAGCATTTAAAGAAAAAAAACCTCCGTTTGGATGAACTGTAAGCCTCCAGTTCTAAATGTAGTTATGCTCAGAAGAGTCTTTGCTGACAGCAACACCTTACGAAACAGTATTAGATGCTGTTATGTAAACCAGAATGTTTTCTTTTAGTATGATTGCTTGGGAAGCTTTTTTTTGTTTGTTTTTTTTGGCAACTTTTGTTTATTTTTTGTATGTAGAAAATTGGAAGAAACTCCAATTCTGTCAAAAACAAGGGAACACCTTAAAACCCAATCTTTTCATTGTTTTCACTTTATATCCTAACAGTTTTTTTACATGATTTTTTTTTTCATCTTTATCCTTGATATGTCAACATTGTAACTGTATATTATTATCTTTGTAGCCTGTATCTACCCTAGCCATCTATGTGTGCCGTCTGGACTGTTTTTGCCAGATCTGTCTGAGACGTGACTGTGACCATGTGTGCCCCCTGCCATTAAGACTTGTAAACAACATTATCTTTCAGTTTTTTTATTAAGTGCCATCAGTTGTGTGATCACCAAGTCTGGAAAACAAAAGGATTTTGTTACACACACACACACAACGCGTCACTTCAGTGTTATTAAATATTCCAGTCAGATGGTGAAATTTTACAGTTAATGTCCAACTAGCCAGTATTGCAGTCCTCACCTCAGCCGTGAGCATAAATGGACATCTTTTATCTGTGTTATTACATTGTGTGAATTTTGTGATATGAAATAAATGTCTGCTCAGTTTCTGTATGTTTTTTCACTTGGCTCAAGGTAGAAAGTGTGGTATTATACAGTAGACATGATTTTTTTCCCTCTGTAAATCATCACATTAGTGCCGAAAGTTTATTAATAAACATCAGACGCGGTTGAAATATGAAATCTTTGTGGAAAAAATAAAGATGTGAAGAGGAGTTACTTGTTGTGTGTTTTTTTTATTAAAACACTTTAATCACACATTTAAAGACAATGTATGAAACAATTATAGATTCAATTAATTTTATTACTGCCACAGTTCGCAACTAGAAGCACCTAAAGGTACTGTAACTGAAAGACGGGCAGGTCGAATTCATACCCAATTTAAATACTGTAAAGAAAATGGCTAATATTCACACTGAGTATGTAGAGGAACAAATAATTCAGATTACTCTTTAGCTGTTCTGTAAGTTGTTTGGTTAGAAGTAGACTTTAGTGCGGAAGCAAAGTGGAAGCATGCAGATAAACAAAAGTAATAGGTTACTGCAGTAAGGGCATATTAATGACACAAGAAAAAAATGTAATGCAAAACTATTTGTTAAAGATATTTTAATCAAAGGTACAAAAGTGTAACTGAATGTGGTGATTTTAAGATGTTTTTAAATTTATTTGTGGCTATACTAGAAAAAACTGCAATTTATTTACAGAAATAAAAGAAGCTGTTCAAAAATAGAATGATTATAAATCCCATTGAGTCTAATCAAAGCAGTGATGGTTCATTGCTTTAGGTGTTCTTAATTAATAAGGATCTATGATGATGATTCTTTTTACACCTTTAATGCAGCAGTCTATCATAGAGTTGACACTACAGGTTCCTGTAGAATTACCTAATTTATTTGTATTTGCTTATTGATTATATATTTATATTTTACTTTTTTTGTCTAAAGGTTTAAATACATGTTTCTACAACCAATGACAATATATTTGGAAGATTTGTCATTTAAACTGTATAGCTTGGGTCAAATGTTTTGTATATGCTTTAAGGTTCTTAGTCTGAATGGTTTGCTGGAATTGTGGTCCATTTTTCCTGACTTGTCTAGCTGTGTCAAGTCCAAAACAGACTTAACATCCTGAAGAATGTATTCAGAAGCTGTTGTTCCTTTATTCTGTGAAGTACATCGATTCGTCTTGTAGCAAAATATCCTCATATAATCAAATGCTATGTAAACCTTACTACTTTTTCCTCCAGATGTTATGGTGATGAATATGGGCAAACACTACTTTTTTTTAGGCAGACCACATGTCATCTCTCACAGTTAAGATCTATTTTCTAAACAAATTCCCAAATTGTAATCAGGCTTTTTAAAATACATTTGGAGTAATTAATGTTTTAATTGCTGAGTGACCAGTCAACCCATGTTTCACCCTGAATTGTAATTCTCTATCAACTTTATCCAGCCATCTGACAAGCTCTTCCCTTTGCTTGTTTCCCTTTCGGTTGGTACAAATATTTCTCAAAATATTATAATCTTTGAGATGACCAAAGAGTGTTGAGCTTTTGTTGCATGTGGTAATTACACCCAGAAATGGACCAGAGATTTGGAGGCCTTGACTTCTACTTCCAAACTTTAAAAAAAAAAAAAATTACACAATAAATCAGTGTATTTAGTCCCAATTTGCCTCAATTTAGCTAGGTTCCAGTTAAATAAAATATCCAGATTACGGTGAGTTTGCATAGACCACAACCAAATCCAAACTGTAACATATATTAACAAATTAATTGGATCATTTGATGCTAATTGTTAAAAGTCTTGTTAAGTGCAAGTTGTTCAAGTTACAAGAAACAACCTCTCATCCTGAGCAGGTACTAATTTAAACTAGATGCATTTTTGACATCCACTATTAAGTCTTTTACATGTGTATTATCTGACTCTTAATTCATACGGTCCGATTTGTTGGTGTTCCCACAATAGCAACTTTATTTATTCTGTAGACATGTCTGTATGTCGGCCAGGTTATGGCAACCAACAATATACTATGGCTTATATTAGAAGGCAACGGAACTTTCACTACATTTTTTATTTTTACACCTATCCAGGAAAACCCAGAAATTGACCACAGGAACTGTTTTGTGAACCGCTTTATTCAATATTTCGTAATGTAACATTTCACATTATCATATTAATCCAGAAGAAAAGACAGCTAGACGGAGGCCGACTGGGGGAGATGATGAAGGTAACCCTATAAGGGGAGCTCTACCACTGATTGTGCCTGCAAACATCAACGACAGTCAGGGAGATGAGATGAAAAGATGTTTTACATCAGACAGAAAAGGCACGTTAAGAAAAAGTTCCAACAGTGACAAAAAACAACATTGTAGGAGGTAGGATGACATGGATGGAGGGTCATGACAAGACCAACAGTTCAGAAAATATTCAGAGATAAAATAAAGATGGAAGTGTTTGAAGTCTTCAACCGCTCATCACCACCCTCACAAGTTCTACAAAGTGAAAAGATAAAAAAGAAACAACTTATTAGTACAGTTTCTAGGTGTAATTTTGGAGAAAAAAGCTCTTGTTGAAACTCATTATCAAACGATGTGGTTTAGCCATCTTTTTACAAAGGGATACTGAGAGAAACGAGGCATATCCTGAAAACCAATGCTGTGCTTACTCTTTACTGTAATGTTACTGTCTTTTTAGATCATTGTATTGAAGTATAAGGGTAACACTTCCAAAAGGTCTATAAAAAAAAATTTGCACACTGGGAAAAAATACAATTAATATCAATGGCAAATGACGTTTTGTATCATAAATATAGAAATCGTTATCTTTCAAAGGTTCAAATTACACCTCAAAAATGGATTTGGTACCATTTAAAACTACACAGTTGAAACTCTATTTTTCAAAAGGAAGAGAAATGGTTTAATCTGACAGGAAATTGTAATTTAAAGCAACCGCTTGTTTACAATACTTAGAAAAACTGTGCATATCAGTGTGTGGAGGGATTTTGTGGAATGGCTTAGAAATTACACAAAGTAAAAGTATTTCACAATTCAATACAATATAAATAACGTGTATGAATATAAAAGAGATACAATGTCATTAATTCAACAGCTAATTTATGTGAAATAAGCTTTATGTGTGAAAAAGCACATTTGTGTTCTGTAGGTATAATGCAGGTACAATGTTGTTTCTGTGGATATACTTAGATATTCATGCATGTGTGCATACATCAAGATATGCACATTTGAAGTTATGTGTATACTGAGTCATTGTTTAAGTATATACTGTTATTTTTCTTATAGATAAAAATGGAAACCTTAATAAAATTTTTGCTTTAGCAGATGCTAAACAGAAAATGAAGTGTGTGTATTTATGTGACAGATTAGCTTTATGCATTCTCTTCTCCATCTCTTGCTTTTCGGCGTTTTACCTTCATAATTAATGCAGCCATTGGGATCTTCATGCCCTGCTAAAAGTGTCTCCACTTCTTCTTCCGACATTTTTTCACCTGAAACACCAAAACAAAATTGAAATTGAGAGACAAAAAGAAAAAATCATGCGGACCTGGACACAGATATACAAGCTTTAAAAGTAAATATCAAGCCTTAATGGTTGACGCATTACCTAAAGTGGTGAGGACGTGACGCAGCTCTGCCCCCATCACTGTGCCGTTTCCCTCCTTGTCAAAGACACGCAGACCTTCAACGATATCTTCAAAAGAGCCCTGGTCCTTATTCTTGGCGATGGCGTGAAACATTGGCAGGAACTGTTCAAAATCCAGCATCCTGTTGTTCATCTCTTTAGAAGGTAAACAAAAAAACAAAGAAGGGGATTTTTTTTTTTTATGACAGAAACTCCTTTTTTCACACATCATCTGGTAAAATTAAAAACTTCCACAATTCCCCAGAAAAAGTAAACAAGATAGAAAAATGTATCCACATTTACCAACAATCTGAGGGTGTACCAGTCAATAACCACTAACAATCTAAAACGCTGACTCTTTTCTTTGTAAAAGTGGTGACATTAGAAGCTTGCCTTCCATTTTGGGGTTCCCGAGAACTTTCAGGACCTCTGCATTAATTGGGTTCTGTCCCAGGGCTCGCATCACATCTCCGCACTGGCTGTAGGATATTTTCCCTTCCCCCGTCCGGTCAAACAGCAGGAAGGCCTCCTTAAATTCTTAAAAGTGAAAAAGAAGTGTTGTGTGTCCAAGACTGTGCTAAGGTAATGATTACGTTAAAACCATCTAGACAGAATTAGATTAAATCATAACATTCAAATGCATTTCAAAGGCCTTAGCTATACATGGAACAAGCATCTTCTGTTCACAATTTGCCTAAAGTTGTTAGCACATCCAGTTAGTGCATATGCAAGGAAGGAGCAGCACAGACACTGCTTGATAGATAGCTCATATCTATTGCTTCATATCAGGGCTAAAAAGCAAATAAGCTCCACACAACTACACAAAGGATATGTACTTAAAAGAACTAAAGGCAATTTGCAATTTTTATAGAAGGAATTTCTCTTCAATGTTTTTAAAGAACTTAATGAATCCTCTTTGATCTTCAGGGAGATGTACAGGTTTTGTTTAACCAATAATAACCCAACGCATTTACAAAGTATTTTCTCCACTGGTTCAACTCAGAGCAGTTCTACTATAAAAAAAAAAAAGCAGGCCTTTAATGGTGGTTCTGCAAGTTTACATAGCGACAAGCTTCATAAGTTATGTAGCTGCGGAGTCTAGAGCCTGGAAATGTCTATATTTACTAGGCATTCTATCAAATGGCTTGAAAACAAAAATATAAATTCTGTTTTCAACCAATCCTGTAACCATGGAAGATTTTGGGGGATCCAAACTGACACAGTAATGTATACCTCTGTATGTAAATAAGAAGTGCGTGCAGCTTGTTTTCTTTACTGTAACAAACTAGTGACCCGTCCAGGTGCCACGCCCCTTCTCTTAGCCAGAAGAGAAACATTCCTTTCAATGAAAATAAATGCAAAAATGTATGTGTTTTTAAAGTTGGTTGTTCTCAATTTATACTGTAAGTAGTAAAAATAGCATATTATATAGTAATAAATTCCCTTTTGACTATTTCAAGTCAACTAAAGGACAATACTTTTAACAACACATTATATTGAGATTATTTGTTTGATTCCTTTTTTTTTTTGTTGCATTAACCAAATTAACAAAAGAAGAAACTATTATAAGGGCTTGTATAACTTCAGTCCATTATTATTTATCCACCATCAAGTTAATTTTTGAACAAGCAGCTTTAACATGGGTATTAAATGCCTTTCTCTGATTGTGACTTCACCAGTGACGACATGTCTGTTTAAAAACATGATGCAGACACACTGCAACTCTTAAGACAAAAAAATTCGTCCACACCCATGCCAACAAATTAAAATATCTCACACATTTGTTCAGCAAACAGTTAGTATGAGAGTGACAAACCCTAAAACATCTATAGATATATATATATATATATATATAATATATAAATCTATAGGTTGAGGAAAAGACTCCGTTGAACATTTACCTTCAAGGTTCCAGCAGTTTGTAGGGCAACAGTCGAGCTACAGGGTCAAGATTTATAATCCTATTTCAAATCTGCATTGCTACGCTTCATTATACAACTAGTATTTTATATAACCAATAAAAAAAACAAGCTATTTATACACAGGAACTCACCCATGATCTGGTCTTCTGTGAAGTCAGACTGGTTGAGGCCGATTTAAGAGACAAGACAACACAAGATAAATCGTTAAAGGCAGGCTACCATTAGCTAACCTTTACATTACTTCCATATGTTACAACCTTAAACCGCAAATTACCACGATTATACGTTTAACATAGGAGTCTAAAATGGTAACTTTACTCACCATGTCTTATTTTTTGTGTTTATGTGATACTCTGCTAGTCGATAGCGTCAGTCTGCACCGAGATAAACGGACAGCAGCGGCGGCTAGCTAACCAGTTTGGTAGGTACGCCCTTCACGACGTCATAAAGCTTAAACCGAATGAGCCAATCACAACCACGGATTTTAAGTTTTTTTTTTTTAACATGTTTTTTGGGTTTTTACAACAGCTACAATCTATGGCAATGAATACATTTTGAACAGTCACACCCTAAATTTGATGTATTGAACACAAACCATTTTTTTTGTAAGTATTTTGTCAGATAATTCACAGTAGCTCTTAAAAAGAAATAAAGAAATTCAGAACAGTTTTATGTCCATTATTCACAGACTTGAGCCTGTGGGTTTATCTAAAAAAAAAAAAAGAAGAAGAAATTGGCCAAAATATTGTATTTCAGATTTTATTTCAGAAAAGTACATTTAGCAGACAACTGCAACATTTGTTCAAAGTTAACATTAATTTTCATCCCCTCCAAATGTATATTTCTTACACTATTCTGCTATCATTCATGACTCCACTCAGTGGCTCTTTCTCTTCCATTTTTTTGCTGTACATGCACATTCCCACTTTATTCTTCCTGCAGTGTCTCTCCACACTGAAATCGGACAAAGTCCAACACGCGAGCCTGTTGACCCTTGAGGAATTGCGCCACTGTCCTGCTGGGGTCTCCCAGAAACGTCTGAGGCAGGAGGCGGGTCTCAGATTCTCCACAGGGCAGGTCCTCCATGTTGCCCAGGGACAAAGGGGCCTCCCCCACTATGTGCTGTCCAAGTTTGTGACCTAAAATATGTTGTTCTCCATCCTTTCCACCCTGAAATATAACCAGAGCACCATAACGGCCCATCGACACCTCGGTCTTGCCACTGATGTTGCCATGCACATATGAGCCTATGTGCCACTCGGCAGGGACCCCCAGTGTCACTGCCCGCCTCAGAGACATGTTCTCACCAAGGCGACCTAAGAACAACAAAACATATTAGTTTAACTAGTGATAACATTTATGAGAAAAATAAAACAATTTCTATAGAAATATTTTAGCTTTATTAAGTACATATTTTGAAATTTTCTACAAATTCTATTCTATTCTTTGGGAGCAGTAAGTTGCAACATTGGGTAAGTCTCTCAATATACAAGACTGATTAGTCAAGCCTTTGCTGTTCAAACAGTGTACATTCATTAAAAAAAACCAACAACAACAAAACATTAAAGATTTTACTGATTTTTTTTTTTTTTTTTTAAATAAAAAGTCATACTTGAATCTCTTTGATAAAACAATCCAGTTACCAAAGGCTTCATGAAAACATGTGCTATGAGTACGAGTTTTGTCTGCACTTATTGAGCCTGATTAAATTTAGATGTCATAAAACTCTGCCTCTTGAAAAAAAATACTAAAGGTGCTTATTTTATTTTTATGTGAAGAAAGTTGGTGAAAATATGTAAAAGCTTTACAGAACTGCAGTTAACACAAAACAGTAAAGACATTTGATGGAAGTCATGGCTAGGGGTTATGTGCAGTACTTGAGAATAGTCAGTGTTCTGTCTTTAGCAGGCAGCTGAATAATTGGTAATGATTTAAGGTAGATGAGTCAAGCCTTTCACCGTTTAAACCGGTCTATATTTTTCCAGAAAGAAGATACATTTTCATAGCATGTTATTTAGTATATACAAATTTCTATAATTTTACTCCAGATTATATTGGCATCAACATGGGATTTCCCATGCAGCTCCACTTTCTAAACATCAGAATTGCAGTATTACATCATTTTGTGACATTTCATTTTGCAACCTGGACCGTGCCCCACAATCTGGCCTGTCAGGTTGAGGCAGAAACAACTGGAATATGGCCTTTATTGCTAAGGAGGAGCAGATTGGGTCAGCAGGCGTGGTTGAGTAAAAACCCAAGAGAAACTGTTTTGAAACAGAAATCTAAGGATTTCCACAGAGGGTGAATACCTTTAGAGAGTTTGATGGAATAGTCCTTTCACTAAAAACAGCCTGCTGAGTGAACTACATTGGTGAGTTAGTGGCAAACAAATATCTGTAAATTATTCTATTATAAGAAATATTAAAATGTAAGGTTATATCAGAATTATTTTGATTTGAGTAAATTTTAAGGCCTTACAAAGTTTTTTTGTTTTTTTCCTGAGTTTCATTTGATTCATTTCATGGTTATTCCAGAGTATTTTTTGGAATGCAATTTTCTTTAATTTTACATTTATTTAGCTACTTATTTGATTAAATCTGAGGTCATCAACTTTTAGTTTAAAAAAAAAGTATTTCTTCTTTTGCTCCTACTAAGCAACATAGTAGGATCAAAAGAAAGCTTTTTTCCCCCCCCAAGCTTTGTTACATTTGGGGTGAAAAAAGGTCAGTTTTTTGTCTAGGCAAGAAAAACGTCTCCAGTCTAAAACTGATCTGACCAATTACATCATGGGAGGCAGGAGTTCACTTATAATGCCTGAATTACCCATATTGGAGGAGCAGTTCTTAATAACCATAACAGTCGAGATTGCAGCTACAACCAAGGAAAATTTTATTGATGCTCTTTATAACGTAAGTAAGAGCAGGACATATTCTTTAAACTTCAGCAGCTGGAAGAGTTTTTCGTCTTAAACAAGCAGTTCTCTAACTGAATTCCACCCGTTTCTGCTGTCTCCGTTGGTCCTGCCTTTAAAATCGGACTCTACTCTCTTCTCTTTAGACATATGCACCATGTACATGGTGTAAGACAGTCTGACTAGCCAGGCTACTGGCAACACAGGCTGTGGCCACCTGCGCTAAAATATGTTGATTTTGGGAGGATTCAAAAGGGTAAATTCTACATGGACCCGATTATAAACCTGATTGCATTTGTTGTTCAAGAGAAATGTATTACATGGAAAAAGGTATTAATTGTTTTATACCTCAAGCTGTCTAAAATATATATTTTTCAACAGACTCCAAATACATTGAATTTGAAGACATTTCTAAAAAGGTAAATCAGTGCTTTTTGTTTTACCCAGTTTTTGTCATAACAGCAAACTGTTTATTAAAAATGAAAATTTTTCAAACCATATTATCACTAACAGCAAAGGCATGGAACAGCCTGAAACAGCTCATTAATGTCCAGATGTCAACATCCTGAATACTAACTTGTAAAATACTGCATAATAAATATATTTTTAAAATGTGGTATAGTCTTCATGTGTGAAACATGTTTTTAAAGTTTCAGGTAGATTTAAAAAATATTAATAGGCCACATTCATACAGCATTCTGAAGTGCCCCAAAACCGATTTCTTTGCCCATATGCAACCTGTATCTGATCTTTTCATGGCAGTCTGAACAACACAGATCTGTTTTTTCTCCAGTGTGACCCAGGCCACTTGGCTATGTGGTCCTGAATCTGCTATGAATCTGATCTTTTCAAGTGAGACCTGTGTTGTGAGTTTTAATGGCGTTCAGGTCAACTTGTTGTTTTCCTCCCGCTTCTGCATAGAAAGGCACAGAATAGTGACCTTTGTTGAGTTTTAATGGCGTACAGGTCAACTTCATCTGACCTGAGCGCCATTAAAAAACAAAGGTCACTATTCTGTGCCTTGCTATGCAGAAGCGGGAGGAAAACAACAACCCTGGCTGACGATAATGCGGAGAGCAGGTTTTCTTCTTTTTTTTAGAACCATCTTGAAAAGATAGAGTTTTTAAGGTTACTTCCGTAAACACAGAGCACATTTGCTTCCGACATCGCATCCTCTATTGCACATATGGGACACTTAAGCTCTATGAATGAAGTTCACATAGGAGATCACATACAATATATTTGGAAATGTGAACAGCAACACAAAAAAAATTTAATTTCACAAAAAAAATTGGAGTTGAGCATTAAGGCCTGAGGTGTGAACGTAGCCTTTGATATTTAACTTTCAAAGATGAATAAGGAAAAGAATCTGGAAGCACCAAGTGAAAAAGTGCCTGGAAATGAATATAGAAGCACTTTGTTTACTGACCAATCGTGAGAGCCACATGGTCAGCTAATGAAGGTCCTTCTCCCACACTGAGTTTATTCAACTCCTCACCCGACAGAACACTCTGAAAATAAATGTTATATATTAGAAGAGAAACTAATACAAAAAAATACAAAAAAAACAGGGAGTGCTAAACAGATTTTATTTTTTTGATAGAATGTTATGACTGGAACTTTATGTCTCCGCATGTCACATCATCAATCTGATCCAGTTTATCAGGGTTTATGTGAGAAACAACACAAAGCAGCACAAAATGCTGAAGTTGAGAGAAATATTCAGTGTTTTTCCAGAATTGTAATTACAAGAATGTTAAAACCATACATGAATTTTACTTTACAACTATGCATTACTTTGCAGTGGTATATTAAATAAAACCCCCAAAAACTTCTTTGGTGGTTCTATGTTTTATTACAAAATGGAAGAAAGTAATGTTTATATAGGCTTGGCAGCTTTGTATTAAAACTGATCATACAAGTCTTAACCTCTTAAAACTCACCGTCTCCGGCGACCCGGTGCACCTTAAGTTTGGGTAATAACTCAGACTGCATAAAATTCCATCGGTAAAATCTTTACCAGCAGGGGAAGCCATTGCGCGCAGCTCCAAGCTGACACCAAAAGTTCAAAGCCCTACAGCTCTAGCACTGTTATAGCTAGAGGTCTGAAATCTTCTGCATTTGTGGTTGACATGATGCAGAACAAATATATAACAACAAACCTGCTTTTTCTTAAGAATGTTTTTATTACCGCTTTTCCAAAAAGACCTATCATTTCCAAGAAAAAAAGCAACTTTGAGTCATGTTTGAACTGATGCAGGTTGGTCTGTCTTCTAGTCACCCAAATTTATTTTATATATTAGGAAACTAGAGGGTGTTAGCTTTCAAATAATGTATTGCACATGTAATTTGTGCTAACAGTTCCTAAGTTATTTGCTTTTTCATTTGGGTATGCAAAATAAGTGAGGATTAGCCAAAATGAGGTGGATGTTAAGAGGTTAAAAATCAAACTTTTCATCTACTCCCTCAGGTGCTGTCTTGTTTCTTTTTTTGTATTGTTTAGTTTTTATAGTTTATTCTAAGTGCATTTTAGCTGGAATCATTATTATATTTGGCATGGGGTATTAATTACCATACATTTTTTTAATTGCAAAAAAGAACATACAAGAACAATATAGAATATTAATAATTACAAACATATACAACAACAAAGGGCTCTACAGAAAAGCACTATTATTTTAAAATGTCGAAATCTAATCTATGCTCGAGGGTTATAATTCTTTACCGGCAGTTATAATTTGCACGGCTTTAACATTTGAACTAAATTTTAAGGATTCTATATAGATATTATTAGAAGATAATAGAATCTGGAAATTAGGTTTATGTTGTATATATTTTCAGGTGTGAATATGTTATTTAACATTTAATGACCATAAGTTGATTCAGATGCTGTTAGGTGGTTGTCACAACAAAGGGGGATAAACAGCTTCAAAAATGGCCATTAAATAATAAATACTTAAGAGAGAACACAAATTTCTCTTCTCTGCAGAATGAGACAACAAATGTTTAGGTCTGCAGGATAGAGCACACAAAGGATACATTATTTAATGTTTAATTGCCCTATCCTTACCTTTACATATCCTGTCTGGCTTTGACTTTTATTCTGATGATGAGCCAATGTGGCTAAAGTCACATCCTTTACCAGCTGCTGGAACTTCTCATTACGGGCAACAAAGTCTGTCTCACAATTCACCTGCAAGAAAAAAAAAAAAAACTATTAATACCAGCTAACAGTGAATTAACCTGCCGATAGATCCCTTCAGTCCTCACCTCCACCATTGCTGCAGTTTGATTCTCCACAAACAGGCCAATCAGGCCCTCTTTAGCCTTTCGACCCACCAGCTTGCTGGCTTTGGTCCAGCCCTCTTTCTGGGCCTGTTCATGCAGCCAGCTTTCAGCCTGAAAGTTCACCATCAGTCAGAGTGGGGAAACCAACAGCTCAATACTAATACAGACAATCATACCTGCGTTATGTCATTCTCAAACTTCTCTAGGGCTTTCTTGCAGTTGATAAAGGTGTAGCCGGTGTTTTTCCTCAGTTTCATGAGCAAGGCTTTATCTGCAGCCAGTAACTGATATCCTGAATGCAAACACCGCACCGTGTGGCTGGCCTGGACCGCACAGAGGATAAACACTCACATATTAATGTCCCGTTTTCTGTATTCTAAATAATTATACGAACATATGAAAAGATAGACTATGGCCAAACTACCGCTACAACCGCTTTTAAAACACAACTCAAGTGAAAATAAAAGGTTTGATATGCTTACCCCAACTGCTTCTCTTAAAACAGTTCTGAATAAATAAACTAAAGACATGATTAAAGCGGAATAAAGGAGCTGTCTTATGAAAGCTCAAAATGTCATTGAAATCCACGCTGTGGAAGTAAAGAAGGAAGCCTAACAAGGACAAAAAGCTTCCGTTAAAAGAAAACGTTATTTTATTCTACGCCATCTACAGGCCTGGAGGAGAACTTCTTCTTCTTCTTTTCTATCATGGCGGATCGCAAGCAACTTTAAGGTGTATACCGCCACCTACTGTTCATGACTATGTAGCAACACTGTTTTTAATCTATTAAATTCTATTTTTTTATTTTGTATTCTGAAGATAAATAAATAATGCTTTCCTTAATCTATAAATATTCTTTATATGTCCTTTATTTCCCAATAATCCTTTAAGACTCCATTCTTGGCCTGTCCTTTCAACTACTCTTCTCAATTTCTCCCTTTCAGGTACATATGTTTTACAGTTCATCAATACGTGTTCTGGAGGAGAACTTCTTCTTATTGTGTTTTATTGGCGGTTGTCAAAAAACGTTAGGTGAACATTACCGCCACCAACTGGTATGGAGTGTAGACCACATGAAAAAAAAAAAAAAAAAAAAAAAAACTATATCCTATTATACAACCTAATCTTTTTCAAAAATTCAAATATAACCCAATATCCTCTGCTTCCTGATTCCTTCTGCAATAAATCGACAATGTCAAGTTTCATTTTCATGTTACTAAGTTTCCTTATTAACCTGTTTCTCTGTATCCAATATTTACTACAATTCAAAATGACGTTCCACAGTCTCATCTTCCCCACAGTCACATTTCCCTGTCTGATGTTTCCCTATCAAAAATAACGATCTATTCAATCCAGTGTGTCCTATTCTAAGTCGAGAAACAATCATCTCTCCTCTCATGTTCATTTCTGATCTTCTCATTGGTCCAATTCTCTTTTGTGTTTTATAAAGCCACCTTCCTTTCTTTTCTTTGTTCCATAACTTTTGCAACCTCTCTCCTGGAGGAGAACTGAGTCAGACAGCCGCCTTTAAACTGTTGAAGAAATAAATGGATTCAACAAGTTCACTCTGTGTATTATGATTATTTAACAAAAAAAATGGGAAGCTCCCAAAATAGTAAAGAAAGAGGGAAAGAGAGAAAGAATTTATTTTAAACATCAATCGTTTATTAATCTAATAGTGAGCTAAATTCTATTATCTCTAATGAATTCTATTATCTCTAATGAATACATTAAGTAAATAGAATACTTATATGACTATGATGTTTGGAGAAGGATCCAATCAAATATATATATGATCTGTATGATACGAAATCTGTGAAAACTGTACACTATATATATATATATATATATATATATATATATATATATATATATATATAAATTTTTTTTTCTTTTTATTCAACAGTACTACTTGCCAACTTTGCTTAACCAAAGAAAATCCCCTTTAATCACAATTTCTTTCTTTTTTTTTTTGTTTTTTTTTACCATATCAAAAAAAGCTAAAAAATAAAGGGCTATTCCAAATGTCACTAAGCACTGGTAATAAATCCATTATTTTAACACATTGTACAAAACGGTGAAAAACTGCTTCTCTTAAAGAACAAAGGAAATGTATGTGTAATCACAGTATTGAGAATAAAGATAAAAATGGTAATAGTAACAAAAAAACAAAAACAAAAAAAAAACATGTGAAATTTGCATTTTTAAATGGCCAGTGTGTTTATTTTGGGTGGTTTAAAAGGCGTTCCCGATTCAGGTTTTACATCAAAATTTTTTTTTATTTTAAATCTCTCCAAGAATAAAGTAAAAACATAAAAAGAAGTAGAAGCTTTGATATGAACTCACCTCAATTACTCAAAATTTGATCAAAATTAGCAATATCAACATAATACCTTTAAAGAGCAAACCTTCAAAAAATATTTGATTACCAAGGCCAAAAAGTTGACATATCGGTTTCCAGTACGTGGCGAGAGCTTTCCTTTTTAACACTATCTTGATACAGTTGCACCTGTTGTGTCAATTTGTAAAATGTCTTATAAAAAATAAACCAGCAGCTTTACACATAATTTTCTAAGTCAAGGAGTTATGTTTAGATCAATTTAATTCTGTCATATAAAACTCTTAATTGGAAGCATTTAATCATGCAGGGTTACTATTGTACCACATTTTAGTAAAAATGGGACTTTAAAGTTTAAATTTTTAAACAACATGACCTCTTTGAAATCATACTTTTGCCTCATATTACATTCTGCATTTATAACACCAAAAAGCAGAAGTAAGGTGAATAAAATAGATTATGTTGTTTTTACTTTAATTGTTATGGTAATTATTATTTTTCAGTTTAATGAATAAACCCATAATGATAACTGTAATGCATTAAAGATGCTATATAGAATGAATGAGGAATGAATTTCAAGACAAATTCAATGCTGTCTGTCCATACTAAATGGAAAATTTTACTGGTAAACATTTGTGCAAATATTTCATTATGTCAACATCACCAAATTTTCCATTGATCTGAAACCTTGTGGGATCAATGTGTTTGCTTCATGATGTTTACACATTCTAAGAAGCAGGTAGCGTCAGCGTGATCAGGGACACCACACTAATAACTCCATGTTGCTCATGTTTGATGGAGCCTGAGAAGTAGAACATCTGATCAAATTGATTTGATGAAAATAGAAAGTGGCTCATGATAGACATTGATTACATTCCTTTTTTTTACTGAATAAACTGCAGCTAGATGTTTTAATAAAGTAATTAACTTTATTAAAAAAGCTGTTTCTGAAATGCAACCCCTATTAGTCATTATAGTTAACAACTTCAACTGATTGGATACTGCTGCATCATAGACAGGTGTGCACTTTCACACCGAAGTGTAATATGGGATTTTTCATATTTTCTACTATATTAACATATTCAAAATTTTACCAGTTTTGTCTAAAACTATTTATTATTTTATGACACATAACAACAATCCACGCAATCTAAACAATGACATGCATGCAAAGTATGACTTAAAAAGTTTTATCAGAGAAAAAAGAAGTTCAGTTATCACAATCCTATTTGACTATTTTGATATGATGGTGATTGTGTTGTGTTCATGTGACTCCCACTGGATTGGCCGAGAAAAAGCAGGTATAAAAAGATGGGCATGGTAATAGCTGTGTCACCACACCTTTCAGGTTGCTGTATATCCAAGATGAAGGTCGCAGCCATCCTTCTCCTTTGCACGACCCTGTTCTACCAGGGTTACAGCAGTAAGACGTGTTTATTTTTTTCAATCATCATAGTATAACTGATTTACTGTCATGATTAAAATGTATCCCGTGTGTCTGCAGACACCCTGGACTCATGTCAGGGGCGATGTGGGTATGGAACAGACAGCGGTTACTCCTGTCAGTGCAACCCAGCTTGTGAGAAGTACAATGACTGCTGTTCTGACTTTTGGACGCTATGCAAAGGTGAGTAATAGGTAAAATCTTCTGAATTATATCTATATTTCTCTTTTGATAAAAATGTAAACACCTATGCAAACCTTTCCTCTAATTCTCAGACGCAGGCACGTCCTGTAAAGGCAGATGTGATGAAAACTACAACTCTCAGAACCCATGCCACTGCAACTCCAAGTGCCCCCAGTACAACAACTGCTGCAGCGACTATGCAGAACTTTGCAATGGTAAAACCAAAAACATTGCACCTGCTCTTAAAAACTTTCCACTTCACATAATCTCTTCGGCTGTTAGTCATTCTTGTCAGTTTATGTACTTTCAAGAGCTATTTTTTGACACCTGCAAAGTTTCACATGGGAGAAGTTCAGTTTATCCCTTTGCCTTTAAACACAGTATTGCATCTTAACTTAAATATATAAAAAAACAATAGTTTTCAAGCCTGCCACCAAATGAAGTGTGGTGGTTCATGTGCAGTTAAATGCCTTAAAAATAATTCGGTTAAAGCCACTGAAGCGATAAATAAATATTGCATCTCATCTTAATCTTTCTAAAATTAATATTTATACATATAGTGTCTGGCCAGGCGATGGGCTGGTACATTTATAGGTCCTCCTTTAATGGTACCATTCTACAAACTTTGTAATTAATCGGTCACCCGTTTGGTGTGGTTAACCCATTTTTTCAATTTTTTACTTTGAAATACTTAAAATATTTTAGGTACTTTTCTATTAAAGTTTGTTCCACCTCTATTGAAGAATGTTTTATTTAACAAAAATAATAGACTTATTTAAAAGGTTTTAGTCCTGTAAAAAAAAAAAAAAAAAAGGAAGTTTATAGGTTTTCAACATTTCCATCTCACTTTCACCCATAGTAGCAAAGTTGCCATTTCAAAGAAAGCAAAATCTTTTTTGTTTTTGTATTTTGGGTTCAACATACTGCAAATTCACTGCAACTAATGAACGAATCAGAGATTTTCTTTATGCTATCTGTTAAGTATGCCTGATGACTCTGTCTGAACTGTATACATTTCTGGGATAATTCTCTGGCTGAGTAAAAAGCGTTTTATGGTAGCATAGGTCACTTTTGCTCTTTTTCTACTTTTTATAGATGATAAATATTCCGTAAACATACTGGATCTTATATTCACTGTTAAAGATAGAAATAAATGCGTAAATGACCAAATTCCATGTGTTGAAGCAAGCATTAACACTAGGACATTTATGGCTGAAAAGGACCTACTGTAAAATCATTCATGACACTCACTTTACAGCTGGAAAGCATAATGGTGTGCTGAAAAGTGTCTGGAATGGATGTAAACTGTGGGATCTACTTTTTCTGCATTACTCAAACAAATATAAAATATCCAACTCTCCTTTAGCTGTGAGCGGAGACACATCTTGCCAAGGCAGGTGCAATGAAAACTACAACTCTCAGAACCCGTGCCACTGCAACTCCAAGTGCTCCCAGTACAACAATTGCTGCAGTGACTATGCAAACTTCTGTTCAGGTCAGACAAATGGTGTTTTATTTTGCTGTTAAAAGCCCTTTACTGCACTACAGTATCAGTATTGCTGTACCTCATTCCCTCTTTAACACCTGGACATTTTCACATGAGTTGCGATAAACCTGTTCCTCAACAGTTGATGCCTGCATTTATGATTTTCCATTTGGACTCTCGGAGCCGCAGATTATTTTTGTTTCATGTGGCAACTTCAATAGGTTTTTTTTTTTTAGCGACTGATTTAGACTCAGGATCTGCTAAGACAAAACTGCAGGACGGAAGGTGTTTTTAGTTAGAGAGAATGGTGGATTGGAAATATATACTTGTTGCAAGTTACACCAGAGCTTAGGGCATAAAGAAAGAGCTTTCAGTTCCTGCAGAAATAAAGCCAAATACAGCACAACAGGAAAGAATCTGCATCCTTGCAGATTTTTTTCTGTTGTGGCATTTTTAAATTCCACATCAAATTATATTTCAGTATTGCAGATAAAAAAAATTTCAATATCAAACAAATATAGCTTCAGTTGAAATATATTATATTTGAAATGATTATTTTGTTTATCATAAAAAAAAAAAAAACACAAAACGTTATCCTTACTAAATTGACCCCTCATTAAAAATGTGACCACTCTCACCCCATTTCCTTACTGACTTTCCTGCTGTAGGAATCATCTGAGCAATGCAGATGTGGATATGCTATTGTGAATTGAACATTTGTTTATTGAATTACTACATAACCCGGAGAGACTCACAGAGAGACAAGAACACAATTTATTGACATACATTGGTCTAAATGTTTTTAGAGAACATAGAACTGAGCATTTCTGATGATAGATAGGCAGCTTATAGAGAGGTCCTCCCTCAGGAGCCTGGTAGAGAACTGGAAGATGAAGGAAGGAAAGCAACAGGTTGGACACATTGACTTGAACATGATGAAGCAGCTTATTAAGGATAGACTTGAATGCTATTGGCTGTGAAGGAGGCTTGGCGAGCAGGAGCATGTTGGCAGAGGTAGATCCAGTTGATGTGGCAGTCTGGATGAGCAGGGGAGACTTGGCAGAGTCTTCCAGACTGAAAATACAGCAAGGCTTGATTTGTTTTACACCAAAATTAGGACTTTCCAAAACATCCCATTTTGCCGTGTCAGTCCACAGAATAGTTCCCTTCAAAATAAGAAGTAAATACTTTTGGCACAGTAGGAGTTTCGCCCTTGTAACTCTGCCATAAAAACCATTTCTTTCTGTCTTGTATTGGTATTTAGTCATGAACACTAACTAAACCAGGTGTGGTTTTCCATCTTATAGATAGTTTGGGTTCTTTTGTGACCTTGAGGGAAAACCTTGCACATGCCCTTCAAATAATTTTTACCTCTACTGGGAAGGTTCACCACTCTACAATGTTTTAACGGTATATTGGCGTCTCAGTGTTTGTTTGAACAGATTCAAATGCAATACTTTTTATTTATCAATAAAAAGTCATGGTTGAGTGAATGTTTCTCTTTTAGGCTCATCTTACATCCCAATAATTCATATTTAAATCAAACTATGCAAAAATTAGATAGATTATCTTAAAGGGAACTTTAAAATTCTTTTGGATAGATTCACAGATGTGATTATAATAAAATAAACATAAAACTGCACTCAGACAACACTGTTAATTCATCTGAATTAAAAATCACGTAAGTTTGTAGATCGAAAAGTAATTAGCAAAGTTTTATACTTCAGCAAATGTCCAGTAGGGGTCAGTGTTTCCTTTAAGACTCTGCGTATATTTAAGCAGCTGCCAAAAGAATCACTAGTGAGTAAGTTTGAAAATAAAATATAGGAACAGAAAATTCCCCACATCAAAATAAATATGGCTTCTTTTATAATCTTCAACCTAATAATGATATGTTCATATATTCAGAAAAATAAAATCAGATAAAAATGGGATTAGTCTACATTAGATAATGCAGGCAAAGCCTTGTATTATGATGTTCATAAAAAAAAGAAAAGAAAGAAATTTAGTGTTACAGAAGTTGAGGCAAGGTTGGATTTAAAACCTTCTGAAAGATACTTTGAGTTTGAAATTATGCTTATTCTGATTTAGAATATTTTTCCAGTTTCAGCTTTCTGGTCAAACATTTGACCGATCTGTTGTCTATAGAAAGAGTTTGTTTTGCCTCCGATACAAATTCAAGAATCGTACAGTTTTACAGGCATCAAAGAATATACGCACTTGTGTTATTGTTTATGATGATATTTTAAAGATTTTCTGAAAATGTAAAATTACATGTACAAGTAGCCTACAATTCACAATGCTCCTCTTGGTCTGTTTTTAAAATGTGTTTGTTTTTCCTTTTCAGTTCATAGTAAATCCAAAACATCCTAGTTGCTCAAAGGCAGATTCGAGGGCCACTATTTATTGTTGTTGAAAAAAGCCTGCTTTTCCAGAGACAGAAAGACCCATACCCCATTATTTTTCCTTTAATAAACTTCAACTTCCTAGAGCTTTGAAAACCAACAGTTAACCCAAGGAAACCTCTGGTGATCTTTTAACAAGGCCACCATACAAAATCTTTATATCTATGTTTCAGTCTCAACATTTTTCATGGAGTACTTTCCTTGACTAATACAATTTTGTGTTTATTCATATATGTGGTAAGAAAAAAATAGATAATTTCTGAATATCTGTATATTCTTATTTTTTTTAAATAAATAAAAAAAATCTAATTTTGATGGGAATTCCAATTAACATTGTTGTCTAAAGTGAAAAAGCACCACTTCTAGAAATAAAATCTTCAACTTGAAAAGACAAGACTTCCTTATTTAGCCTTGAACACTTCCAAAGAAAATGTTCAACAACTAATTTCATTTAAATCTTAATGCAAACTGTTTCGTTTAAAATAATGCAAAGTAGTACACCTTCTTCTTATTGGAAGTTATGCTAACACCTAGAAGTGGCCTAACCAGAGTCTTTGATCCTGAAAGAGAACATGTAGAGGGAACTAAAGATAAGGTTGATGACAAGAGGGTCCAAACTCAAATAGATTAAGCTTGTTGTTAAGGATGACGGATCATATACATATCAGAGGAAAAAAGAAAAAAAATGAAAGAAAAGTATAACAAATGCGGCATTTAGTTATTATGATGCCTAAAGTGGCTTTTCCAGGGATTATTTAGAGGTGTATGAATAACATCTGACATGCAGTATGTTGAAATGTAAATAAGAAAACAGAAACTTTCTTTCAGGTAGCATGATAGTTATTATTTTCATGTTTTATTATTTGTGTTTGCACAGAGTGTTTGCTGTTTTACAAATTAATTGCTCATTTTAAAAATGAGGCCTTGTTTCTTTTGCTATGTGCAGCAGGTGACACAGGTGGTGCCATCACTGATTCTGAGCTCATATCCCTCTCTGAGACGCTTTACGCCCTGGACTCAAACAAGGCTTCCCCCTCTCAGTTGATCCTTGACCCTCAAGCCCTTGTGTCAGACTCACAGACTAGCTCCCAGTCAGATCTCTCCTCCCGTCCGTAAGCAGTTTTGATAAATTACAGAAAACTCTAACCTATATATGATCTTATTCCCATAGAAATCCTTCTACGTATCTTTCTGTTTGAAATGTAGCTGTTTTCTTATTTGTGCTTCCAGGTTGTACAAATACGTGGATGAAAACACTCTGTTCTCCCGCCCAACCTATGCTGCCCTTCTGAATGTTCTTGACAACTACAAGAGGATGACAGGACAGGCCGAGAGCTTCACCTCTCAGCAGCAGACTGAGCAGGATACGTTCCTCAGAGAAACTATGTTGAACACCGAGCTAGGCAGAGAGCTTTTTAGCTTTCTCTACACCAAGGGTAATGTGTGCATTTATTTTTTTTTTCAGTTTAGAACACTGCAACTTGCATATCAAATAAAGTTCTAATCAAATACACAGATATTAGCTATTGTTATGTGACAAATTGGGAAAAGGCTTAAACTTTTTGATTCATAGATTATATTCTGCATTTGAAGGTATTTATGCATCAGAGTCAGAGTTTATTCAGGACCTGAAGAACATGTGGTTTGGTCTCTATTCTCGCTACAACGGTGCCATGGACTCCAGCGGTTTTGAACACATCTTCGGAGGTTTGGATGAATAGGATTTCATTTGAATACTGCTTTAACCTTTAATTTAAGATTTAAGGTTCTAAAGAACAAAATATCTTCAGGTGAAATCAAGGGAGGAAAGGTGTCTGGTTTCCACAACTGGATCAAATTTTATCTTCTTGAGAAAAGAGGAGAGCTAAATTACTACAGCCACAGCTTCAACGGGCCTGTAAGCATTCCTGACAGATGGCAACGTATTAATCCCAGCTTTGTTTAATTTACTAGACAGAAGTTTTTTTATTCTTTCTTCCCACTTTAGTGGTCTGGTTATCCTGATGTTTTGGGACTGCAGTTCAAATGGGATGGCTACTACAAGCAGGTGGGCTCTGCAGTGATTGGTTGCAGTCCTGAGTTTGACCTCGCCATCTACAGCCTCTGCTACATTGCTCGGCCTGGGAAACAGTGAGTAAACAGCCTGTGCAAAGAGAGGAATAGCTGCTGTGCTTAGAGTTTAAGGAGGAATCTTCATGGTGTTTCCTCCCTCAGATGGACTAATACAAGGCTGTCTGGGATTCTGTGTTTTTATCAGTCTCCTTGGTTTTCATAGTTTAGTTCCATCTTTGTCTCCTCTAATGACAAGGCCAACCACCATGTTTTATCATGTTTCAATTAGAGGTGTCGATAGAATTGGGTCTGATTAACCACCACCAATTAATTGTCTTGGTTTATAATATAAAATCGCCTTTAAACATACACAATTATGTAATTTTAACTGGATAATATGTGATGAGTTCTACTCTAGAAGTATGACTGTATCTCCACAAGGTGAAGGTGCAGATATTAGAAAACCATTTATACCTGCAGCTGTGAAACAACTTAATTCAAAAAAACACTTTTAACTAGATTATTTTGGTTTCCTTTGAATGTTGTGTAAGATTAATTAAAAAATTGTCCTGCAAAGCAGCTTTGTTCAAATACAACTGTATACAAAAATTATCCAAAATCCATATTATTATTTTTTTGCTTGTGGAGGCTCATAAGTTTCCTATCTCCTATTCCCAGGTGTCGCCTTAGTCTGGGAGGGAAATCGCTCAGCATACAGACCTACACCTGGGATAATTCTTCCTACGGAAATGGAAAGAAGTATATTGCTTCAGCCTATCCCGTATCGATGTAATAAGAAAGGAAGCTATAGGAAAAGCAGCATAACTGTATGACCTTCCAATCATTTGGCTCTCTTTATGCTGTAATAAAGTAAAATCAATATTAAAATGGATACATTGGTTTTATCTTTTTATTTTTTTTTCTGATTCCCATTGTTTGAATGAATCTGCGGTGAAACCCTCTGGAGTTGCAGATCACTGCATGAGAATGTGGGGCTATCACAGTGGTACAATCTATATGTGCCTAATGGGGCAAGAAATGGGCATTTACACAGCCAGAGAGGGCACAAAGCTGACACCAGCCCTGCACAGGCAGGAGCATGTGTGCATTAAGCAGCTTCTCATTGTCTTATGTAAGAGCAAAACAAAGCATAAAGAGCTGTACTTGTACTATGAAAGGAAGAGACAAAAAGATATTAACAGATTTTATTCTGCTTGACCTACTCTGAACAGTAGCACCGGCAAAAACCTGCTCTTATCAGCTGGCTGTGATGCTGTGTGTGTGTGTGTGTGTGTGTGTGTGTTTTAGTGTGTGAAGGTTGTGTGAATGGGTTTATTTCTGTGTGTGCATGACCAGCTGGACTGGGGGTTGATTTTGCTCTTTCACTCATCTAGGGTGACTAACAGGATAAATTCTGGTCTGCCGACAGAACAGGGGGACATACTTGCTGGCCTGTTTAAAGAAAGTATTACAGGAGATGGATCTGTCACTGATCCTATTGTCAACCAGTCTGTGTGCATTCGTGCAAAATAAAGAGAAAAGAGCACAAGAGCAGTTATTTTGGATGAAAACGTAAACCAACTGTGATTCAGCGACTTGGGCCTCACAAGCAGTCAGTGTCTCAGCAACAGGACAATAAAGTCAGTTTCAATATTTTGTCAGAGCATATTACATTTTTTAGAGCCGGTGGCTAGAAATTGAAAGAGCAAATCTTCTCTCTTTTCACACTACCCTCCTTTTTTACCCCCAGTGGAATCAAATTAAATCATGGAGTGGTAAATAAAAGGAATAAAAAGATTCAATTGTGTCCTTTGTCGCTCACACAACTTTATAATCAAATTATAGCTGGCCACCCGCCAGCGTGTCCTCGCATCTCCCCCAACGGGTATTCTCCCTGCAGATCGCGTGAACCACCTGACTTTTGTTTTGTAATTATATTATCCTGCGCTCCCTTTAGCGTGTTGTGGCTAATGGCTGAGCGGGCTATCCCAGCTGCACATGCAGAAACAAAGCTGCTTATGGGGCCAGACAATGGAGCTATGGAATAGGGACGCCTGAAGGCGGTCGTCCAATGAGCACGCACAACAGGGGGGCTTGCAGAGGGTTTAGGAAAGGGTTAAGGGTTTTTTTAGGGGTGATTGCGCAGGAGGGTGTCAGGTTAACCCAGGAGTCGGGGGCCCTTCAATGAGATGGTTAGTGGAGGGACACATGGTCAGTATCACCTCTGTCTCCCCAGGGTCGATGTTTGGCTGGAGGGAGGTTCAAGTGTGGCTTAGGTGATGGCCATTTCTAAAGTTGATGAGAGAGCATGAAATACAGAGCAACGTTCATTCTCTGCTGGTGTTTTGGGGATTTTCTAAACAATTTGATGAACATATTGTCATTGCGCTCACCAGTGGATACAGACATGTGCAGCGAGAGAAAAAGAGAGAGAGAGACACTCTTGATCTGCTGAGATGACCTCAGACAATCATTCCAAGCTGCTACTATTAGAATGCAGAAAACTTTTAAACTGATGCTTATAAGGGCCTGCCTTCAACTACCTACAGTGCCTTTCAAATGTACTCACACACCTTTAACTTTCCACACATTTTGTTATTTTAAAAACTGGATGAATTTGAACAGCACACCCTAAAAACCGATTGGTCAATAAAACCCACCAAAAAATGTGTGAATTTAATAAATCTGGTTGCTAGTTATGTGTCCAACCAATCTTTTGGTTGAAACAACCTATCTAATTTGATAGCATTTTTAACCAATCTTTATTGGCAAAGGTAAAAACCGATACAAACTGGTCACTTTGACAAACTATTGGTTAAATAGCATAGAAACATTGAATGCCAAGGCCTGGACTTGAGCCATAAATGGTTTGATTGTAGGGCACACCTGCATCTGAAACCACAATCACCACTAATGCTTCTTGGAATTTAACACTACTTATTTCTAATGTTACAGCGATGGGTAACACCAAGATTTGCATGCTGTCCATGTACACATTGTTATCTAGGTCGATAACTACACTTGACTACAGCCATACAGTCAGATTAGTTAATCTTCTGTTACCATTTTTATTGGTTGGATGGTTAACCTGTTCAATTGGTTGATCCAAAACCAATCGCTTGGTCAATGTCCAACCAATATATTAACTAATCTAAACAACATTGGTTTAACCAACTAGATTGGCTGTTTTACCAACCAATTCACAGAGTCTAGTAATGTGATAAACCATTGGAAAGTAGTTGATAACTAGAATGGTTTTCAACTCGCTCGTTGTTTATAAATACAAATCTTTTGATATGTATTTATATTTGAAGTAAAATTAAAGCTTCGCTACCTAATTTGCACATCTATACACTAATTGGAGTTTCTACTTTATAAAACAGCTGAACCTTAAGGATGGGTAGAAAATATTGATTCATTGCAGCTCTGGCTGAATGTTAAGGCCATCAGTGTCCAAAGACAGCGATGGAGGGTCACTGTCCAACATGTTTTGGATCTTAGTCTGAATCAATTGATGGCTTATCACCAATCCTCTAAAGTGATTAAAATCTGAGTTGGCAATTCAAGCATTTGGATCAGATTTGCTGTAGCAGAGATACATGGTAAACATACACAACGTAGGTCCTAGTGGACTGAAGTTGGAAACCCCTGGTTTAGAGTTTTTGTTAGTGGGCACACCATCCCCACATCATGATACTACTATCACTGTTTGTAATGGTGAAAACACTGTGCTCATGGTGATATGCAGTGATTGATTTTCTACACACATGCATATTTCATACTTCAGACAGTTTAAACAGACCAGCTTCTTTCTCTCGTTAAATATGTCTTTTGACAATGGAACTTCAAACATTTTCTCACTTTTTGCAAGATTTGAGCATAAATGGATGTTCCGTTTGCAAACTACACCTGGGTTATCATGTGGCTCTTGGTTGCTTTACAACTTTAGCTCTTTCTGTCACTTTAGGAGAGTTCCAGAGTTGAAGTTGTGCCATACAAAATATTACATTGAACAGCGCTTTATTTTGAGGATGTCTTAAGAGCTCAGATCACTTAGACTGTATTAAGGGGTAACAGGGTAAAAAAAAATTTAATTGCGGGAATTTACTTGTATTTGTAAAAAAAAAAAAAAAAGTAAGAAATCATGTTTTTATTCCATTTGCTTTTTGTTTCCCATACAGCTCCCCGGTAAAACAAATTTAAAATGTGGATTTAAATGCAGCCGATACAAAAAAAAGTTTAAGGGGCACAAATATTTCTGCAATACTTTTTAAATAGAGAGCAATCATACATGCATACCATTACAACCTTTACAGTGTTTGTCCAGGATCTCTCCAAGGATTCCCAGTATAACAGATGGACTAACTCCACTCCCCCCCCACTGTTACACTCAGACACTTTGGGAATTAACAGGAGAGTTATGTTTGTGTGTGTAATCAAGTGAAGTTTTATGTGTCATTCAATTTTATGAGGTAAACTTAATTCATATATCATGAGAAAGGTAAGGAAAGGACGAAGCAGCCCAGGGAGAGAGGATGGGCATCTGAGCCTCAGACAGAGAAGACCATCTGCAGCAGGACTTCATGTGCAACCACTAAAGAAGAACCAGGGGACATCGTGTCACAGTTACTGCTTTACTCTCAGGTAGCACTTGTGGAGCATTACTTCTGTCCTCTAAAGGAGGACTATCGGGAAAAAGAAGTAGAATTTTGCTACCAAAACATTTCATTTTACATTTTTGATTAAAAAAAATCATCAAAACAATGAAAGAAGCTCGTGCAATGTAAATATGGAGCCTCAGCTATCATGTTCCCCTGCTACTTCATCTCTAGGGATGCAGAGGCTCAGCCATAGTATTCCCATTTCAGGCTGCAGGTGTAGAATATGACTGGAAAGGAAGGAGGGGGAGGAGCAGCAGCAAGGTGATCACCTGGGGAATGAGGCAAAAGTGTATTTTCCATATATCCCTGGTAACCCATCTAATGCCTGTCCCTTGATGCATGTATTTCCCTTTTTTTAAATTTACTTTACAACCTCACTTTATAATCTCTAAATCAGTAGTCTATTTAATAAATGAAAACAGAGGGCAATCTATATTTTCACAAAATATTGAAACATAAAAATTGAACAATATTTTATTTTTATTGTATGATTTCCATTTGTTTGCATAACAGATAAGCAATTAGCATGTGCATTTGTCAATGACAATAAAATTAAAAAATTAGAAAATGAAAGCCAAGTGATGGTAGAAGAAAAGTGAGCCCTTCGAACAACAAGCGTGTAATTATTGTTAAATATAGAAGTGCTTAGACTTTTGAGAATACTTAAGCCCTTTTTTCTGAAGAATGTTTGATTTTAGTCAGTTAATTTTCCACTTATTCAGTTATTCACAGTGGATTTGTGCATATTATATCCAATTAAAACTTTCACTGAATCAACTGCCCATATTCACACTACGACCATTACATTGGTCAAAGTCTGACTGTTCTAGGTAAAGTATTAATGTTTCCTGCTATGATACAGCTGACATAACAGAATTGGTCATTATCAAGCTGCCATAGCCATGCATAAGAGGTAACCCAGCCTTTTGATTTGCTGCAGTGAGGGTTTGCTCAAGATGGTTAGTGTTCATTTCAGTCTAATCCAAAACGGTGAAATGTGAGGAATAAAAAAAAAAAAATGAAGAATGTTCGACAAAATAAAAAAGCTAAAATTCTGACATAGAACAGGCAAAATAAGAATAATACGATTTGGGGATGTGGGGATGTCAGGAGATGTTGGTAAAACAGAGAGCAAAGGAAATTACCTGATGTTTCACTGGTTTATTATTACCAAAGCAATTCACAGACTGGTATCAGAGAAAGAGAGAAACCTTCACAGTAAAGTCTTACTGTTGTACAAAATACTGATAGTTATAGTTACTGCTGTTATTTTAGACTTTTGAAAAGACCAGAAAGCCTTATTCTGGAAGTGGTAAGAACATTATTTGACCTTTAAAACCTATAGGCAAAGGCCCCTTGTAATATTTTTTAAAGATGAGTTAAACAGTTCATCAAAGCAGTAGTCTAGACCTAAGGAGCACCCACTGAGCGTCCCAAAAAAGGCCTTTTAATTGTTTTCACAATAACAATGAGCAATGCATTAAACCCCTATTGTCTCTGGAGTGTAATCTTTTAACTTACTGCTGGAAAAAGAAAAAAGAACTGTAAATCAGAGAACATGGAAAGGACTACTAGAACCTTCAAGATTTTCTTTCTCTATACTGGAGACATCATCATCATCATCTCTTTCATCCCAATACTTTTAAGATTTGTCAATTAATTTTCTTTGATTGCATTTAAGGGTTAGGTGGGTTGTTGCCCAATAATATATTTGAAATTGATATATTATCTCATGAGATTTTTGTTGTTGATTAATTTTAATAAAATGGTAGCCAATCTAAAGAATATTTACGTTATAAACATAAAATATATATATATATTTTCTGCAAGACAATTTTGGAGAGGTCACGATTCCTTTTACTAAAATAACTGACAACTACAGTCCTTTCTAGATAATATTTGAATAATGTTCCAACTACCAAAAAGCTCATCTCCACAGAAAGTCTATGGTCCCTAAAGTCACTGGCAATGACTGCGCATCTCATGTGAGTCCCTCTGGTCAGAACCCCCTCCCAAAAAAAACAAAAAATGAACTTTTTTGTCAGTATTTATATCTCAGCTGTATGTTGGAGACGGATGGAGCAAACACCTGCTCACACGCAAGTTCGGGCTGTCACATACAGTTAGGCTCAGGCAGCTGAGCGCGTCTCCCCTCCGTTCAATGCGGCCGCGCTGCGGATTTAGCGGCCGCCCTTGCAAGGCAACAAAAGCTTGGGCCTCTCCTGTTTGTCTGCACAGTTTCAGAGAGCTTGTGCGCACCTCCCAAACACACACACGCACATAAACCGACACACGCATGCAGGATGAGTGGAGCTCCCGGGGGGCGGGTGGGCGGTGGGGGTGCGTTGGGCCACGGGCCGGACACGCGCGATCTTGAGCGCGTCAATGGGAATTGGTTGCGAGAGGAAGGAGGAGCTTTAACGTGAAACCTAAAACCGGGAGCCCCCGTGGAGTGGCCCGCACAGTGACGGACTGCTCAGCATCAGGTCACACAACCCAACTTCAGCGCTGACTGATGCGCCCAGACTTCAAACTCTTCTGAGAATCACAAGGTTCTGCAAGAAACTCCCTGAAGAGGAAACAGGTAGGCCTCCACACACTTTAAAAATATTCTAAATATAAAAGTTCGATTTTTGTTTATTCTACTTTCCTTTGTTTGTATTTACAATCAAAATCAGGATGCAAAGAAATCATGAAAGGTTTAGTACAATGTGAATGGGCTATTTAGCAACATTTGTATATTAGATCTAGATATCTAAAGTCTACATTTATCTCTAAATAAGAGCTGTGATTTTCGGAAATGCCTGTTTTAATTCAACCTGGGCCCTCTGTTTGGATTATGAACTGGAAGATGTGGATATTTCATTTAATCCTCATGGTCGCCGCTTCATCCACTGAGTAAATCCTGCGCTGCCCCAGATTGAAGTCCTGTCAGTGACTTTATCTTGCTGCAGCATTACCAGTTCATAAAATGACCGGGATTAGGCTGACCCGAAGCAGGGGGGCGCGTGGGACGCTGCATCCACCGAGGACAATAGATGTATTCAAAAACATCTACAGATAACTTATTTATAAGATAATACTCATTATTTTGCCTTTCGCAAATAAATTTTCACAGGGGGAGCTGTCCGGTGCTGAAGCTGGACAGCAGACTGCTGAAATACATTTCACAAACTGAATTGATCAACATGAAATGTTGTAACTAATTAACGAACACTTCTAAGGGCATCCATATTAAATATGCTAAAAACATTTTGTTGTGATATATATGCATTGATAGGTTGTCACACTTCATAGGGCCATTAAAAAATTACAATTTACCTTAAATTCTGTTTAACATAATTCAGTGGTTGACAAACAAAATTGTTTATCAAACTAACTTTAACACCCCCCATGCGGATACTTAAGCTGGTAAAAAAAATAAAAAAAAATAAATAAAAAATAAAGTAATACATTTGAATGTTATTCATGCTGTTTTAAAATCGTCACTATCGCCAAAATACTATTCTGCCTTAAAAGGAAGACTGGGGGTTCTAGATGCACAACGCTTTTAAAATGTGTCACATCAATACAACGAATGAAAAAGCTTACATTTTATACTGGGGTATTTTATGCACCTTCAAAATAGATCAAATGATAATCATAACATTAATAATGATAGTGAGAATTAAATAGGTCAAAAAATGCACAAATTATTTCAGACTAAAGTCACTGATTTTATTACCAAATCTGTCTAGTTTTGTTTATTCATTTTTAACCATTTCATAGAATTTTAAATAGGTGAATTGAATTTTAAATGTTAAACTGCAAATAAAAAAAGAATCCTCTAAGACATTTATGCTTAGAAAATGCCTGCAAGTGTGGCATTTTAATTGTGCTTTGTGTCAGTGCATCATATGCTATAAACAGTGTCTTTAGTATGTATAATCCACACAGGCAAACACTTTCCAATAGATATATGGCTTTAGAACTCTAGAAAATGAAAGTGAAATGAAATTGTCTGCCAAAGCATTTTAAGTTACTTATCTGCTGACAGAAATATCATTGCCAGTTGGTTGTAAAATTGAAGTTGCACAAATCATTATTTCTGGGAAAAACAACAACAACAGAATCAATATAAGCCCCTGGTATTAACTTAGTTGCAACTCAATTCTAGGAAAAATTCTGTCCCACAAAAACTCAGATCTGTTCTAGCTTCATGGGTTAGAAATTGCAATAAAGCGACTTTAGATTGTATTATGAATTAAAGAGATTTATTTCCAAACACAGACCTGTTATTTCCTTACTGTTTGAGATTAAATCAGACCAGCCGTTTCCTGTTTTAGGTCAGTTAAGTTTAACAAAATTGTTTACATGCCAGAATGCCCCAATAATAACAGACACTTAAATGGTTTAAGAAGCTCAGATTACACAACCATGGTGTTGCAAAGTTCTGATAGGTTTATTTGAAACAGTTATAAGGCATCAATTTAATACTGTGAAAAGGCCTTTAGTTTAAAAATAAAGCAAAAATTGTTCGCAAATACCCTTTGGGACAAATGCTCAAATTTGTTGAGACTTTGGGCTGTGGCCTGATGATAAAACTTGCTCATAAAAACATTGTTACATTTAGAGGAAGAACAGGGAAACCTGCAAGCCTAAGAATGCCATCTCAACATTGACGTATGTGGGTAGCCATAGAATGGACAGACAAAATAGAAAACATGATGAAAACAACATATAGTAGAAATGTTGATGCTGTTAATGGAGGCATCAAGCAGTAAATTGAAATGTGTTAAAAATTATCATTTAAATACTCAAGAATACAAACAAATTGCAAAGTTTCTAAGGGACAAAATCAATGTTTTTCTGTAGCTATCCTTGATCTCAGTCTCTAGGAAACTAGGGCAGAGTTAAAAAGTTTTACAAAAGCAAGCAAACTACTGTGAGACTCTTGAATATTGAAGCTAAATAGGGAGAAAGAAATTTAAATTAAAAAATATTCTGGCATTTTGTAAATATTAACAGTTTTCCTAACTAATCTGTATCAATAAAAGTTTATTCAAATTTAATGTTAGTTTATGTAAATATCTGTAAATGTTGTGTATATGTAAATCTTTAAAAAAGCCTGGTGCTCTTTTCCACAGAAAACCATGATGATTAAGCCATATGTGAGACTAGCAGAGGGAGAGGACGTCATCAGCCCACTGCAGTGGATGGATGGAGAGGTGAGCTCACCTGATGGGAGCACCTTGGCACCACCACACCATTATGGAGCAGGGGGGACATGCCAGCAGACCAGAGAGATGGGAAGTGAAGATGGAGAGGAGGATGAGGGGGATGGGGAGGAAGGACAGGAGGATGAAAGTGAATCCAGGAGACGTGGGCCAAAGAAAAAGCGAATGACCAAAGCCAGGCAGGAGCGTTTCCGCGCCAGACGTATAAAAGCAAACGCCCGGGAACGCTCCAGGATGCATGGCCTAAATGATGCTCTGGAGAACCTGCGCAGCATCATGCCTTGTCATTCCAAAACCCAGAAACTGTCCAAGATTGAGACACTGAGACTTGCCCGCAACTATATATGCGCCTTGTCTGAGGCCCTGGAGGGAGGGCTTTCCACTGAGAGCAGGGCTTTCATGGAGACACTGTGTAAGGGGCTGTCTCAGCCCACAACCAACTTGGTTTCTGGATGTTTACAGATAGGATCAGGTACTGGAGCTGGGATGAGACCCGAGGAAAGGCTTGGAGTTCATCCACCGTCCAATCCTCTGGGTGGAATAGGATACACTTCTCCAGGCCTGCCAAGCCCGCCTTATGGCACCTATGACACTGCTCACATGCTTCACCTGAGAGCAGTGAAAGGAAGACAGACTGAGAATCACTCTCCACTCGAGTATAATTCTGGGAGTGTGGGAACCCCTCCATATGACGGTCCCCCTACACCACCTCTAAGCATCAGCAGCAACATGGTGCGCAAACAGGAGCCTTCCCCAAACTACCCACCCACTCCGCACCAGTACTCCCCCTCCCACGTAGACCAGGTTCTCTATCCGACTCAGACCGGCTATGATGTTCATTTAGAGGGTCCATACGATTCCTACCATCCACCACACATCATACCCAGACAGATAACCTCAGTCTACAGAGACTGAAATGAATTAAGCCATTTAAGATGTCACGTCAACATAACTGAGTCCAAATAATGAATCCCTGATGACCCCTTGATCTGGTTTTAAGACTTAAGGATCTTCTAACAAAGAACTGCAAGGAAAACGGTAGACTTTTATAAACATAAGGTGTTCCAGTAGATTAGCACCGCTGAGTGTTGTTATTGTATAATTAGAAAATACTTGACTGAAACCAGTACAGTTTCTTCCTATTTGATTACCAAAAGATTAAAGAACTATTCAGGTTATCGCAGCTGTTGCTTTTACCATTTTGACCAGATGATCTGTTTCTGTTAGTCAGCACTTCTAATTTTTGCTCTGGCAATATGAGATCTCCTGCATAAAGTACTTTTATTTATTCTTTAATTTAAAACAGTGTACATAGTTTGTTTTTTTTACTTGCATATGTTTCTGTCAATGTTTTTAACTGTTTTCTTAGCTGATCCCTTAAAGCTTTTCTTGTGTCCAGTTTCCGTTCTTGTGTTTCATTTAATGTTTTGCACTGAAAAACACATCAAGAGATTGATTTGTAAACAATGACTTACTTGATTTTTTTGTGGATATCAAAAGAAGGAAACCAAAACGTTCTCAGCTTGACAAAGTCGCCATATTTGTGTTGAATTTGTATGTAGTAGACTTATTTACTTTTGCTTATTCTTTGAAATAATGTGCTATAAAATGTTTTTTGAAAATATATAAGTCTTTGTATGAGTCATCTTTGCATGTTACGTCAAGTTTGGGTTTTTTACAGGTTTAATTGAATGTTCTGGGATGCAGTAATACTACAATACAAATTAAAGAATTCATACCACATTAATGTTTTTCACAATAAGAGCTGAATGATAGGATATCATACTATATATATATATATATATATATATATATATATATATATATATATATATATATATATGTTTTAGTTTACTTGTAATTCACACATGTTCATTTAGAATACCTACTAATATTTTGATAAATTTACACAAGCAGTTTGAACCACATATCTTGGGCATCAAGATTTTGGCATAATTCTAAACATTAAAACACACGTTACATCATAAATACTACCATTCATCTGAATTGGTTGGTTTCATGGTACAAGCCTAATCATAAAGTATATATGCAGTGGTGCCTTTTCCCATCACCGTCCGTAAAAGACAGACAGACAGACAGACAGACAGACAGACAGACAGACAGACAGACAGACAGACAGACAGACAGACAGACAGACAGATAGATAGA
>NW_015150500.1:1636472-1638173 GCF_000732505.1 Cyprinodon variegatus
AGATAGATAGATAGATAGATAGATAGATAGATAGATAGATAGATAGATAGATAGATAGATAGATAGATAGATAGATAGATCTCATCTTTTCTCTGAAGCTTTCTTTGGTTTAGCTGCCCTAATCCCAGGGCTGTCTCTTAATGAAGCCTGGATGCGTGAGGCTGGATTGCAAGATAAAGATTTTATGATTAACATGTCTACCCGCCTGTGCAGACTTTCCTCCTCACCGACTATGGGTCAGCATAATCCCATCCTGACATCAGACCACAAACTAAATACTCACATAAACACAATTTACTTTTACACAGACACAAACAGCGGCAGAGAAAGAGAGAAAAAAAGAAAATCTAGACATAGCCGATATGTTCTGAGAGTGGGGTCTTGTAGTGTTGGTCAGTATAAATGACCACCCACTGAGAGGTCAGTTAAAGAGGTCACAAGGCCGCACTGGGTCAGAGCCTTTTGATGAGAATGGTAACTCATTGCATCATTACATTTTGTGCTCATCCCCTTTGTATTTCTGTGCAGTGTTTCAGTATCTCACCGTTTTAGATGAGAGATTTGTGAGTATTATGTTAGAGGTTGCATTATGGGAGACATCTTCCTAATCCTGATAAACACACTGATGAACATCCCACTCCTGATCTGTGCAGGGAGAAATATATCGCTTTGTTTTCACAAGGATTAGTATAAGCCTCAGTGTGTGAGAGAGTATTTGTAAAGCAGGAAAAAAAAAGCTGGGGATGTGGTAAAGGGGCAGGATGAATAACAAAAGAAGGGCATCTCTCTGGTCACTGGACAAGCAGATAGTCCCAGACAAGACGTTAAACTCTGCATGATTGTATGATAAATGATGGATAATTAAAAATTATATAATAATGAAAGAAGAAAAAGAGAGGGCTGGATTTGATTAAACCTTGTTGACCTTTGAGACTTTTAATCTGAGTGACACACTTTACTGTGGGAACAGAAGGGTTTTTATAAAGTAGAAATTAAAACAGTACAAGAATAGGAAACAAACACTTTAGAAAATAACACATTTTGGGATATTTATTGCAAATAATTTACATACTTTTGAGAATGACTCCCTTTTTTAAATTCAGTGTTACAGCATTTTAATTTTTAATCACACTGCTTTAATTTTACCTTAAATGCTGACAACACTTTGTCAATCCTTTTCAGAACAATGCTTTGTCATTAACACTACACTTAAGGCACAATCTTTAAAAGTGTCCCCTAATAGAAGCATAGGAAAACTGAATAACCTATGCAAAGCTGGTCTAATCACCAGGTCAACATGGGGCTCTTTGATTTTCAGGTCAGTGTTTTCTATAGGACCTAGCGTGGGATACTGAGATCAAAGTTTTATTTATATGGTAACTGCTTTGTACTTTTACAAGGTTTCTGGGCATTTTAAAGAGAACCAAGCCCAGATTATCTCATATTCTACATCATACTTTCTATTCTTTGTTTTCCAGTAAAAAACACTTTCCATCATCCTCTGTTGTTCATCTTAAATATATTTACTAAGAAGAATAAAAAGAGCCAGACAGACAGACAGACAGACAGACAGATAGACAGACAGACAGACAGACAGACAGACAGACAGACAGATAGATAGATAGATAGATAGATAGATAGATAGATAGATAGATAGATAGATAGATAGATAGATAGATAGATAGATAGATAGATAGATAG
>NW_015150500.1:1639266-1642837 GCF_000732505.1 Cyprinodon variegatus
CAAGATGACAATGCCAGGATTCATCGGGCTCAAATTGTGAAAGACTGGTTCAGGGAGCATGACACATTATTTTCACACACGGATTGGCCACCACAGAGTCCAGACCTCAACCCCATTGAGAATCTTTGGAATGTGCTAGAGAGGGCTTTGCGCAGCGGTCAGACTCTACCATCATCAATGCAAGATCTTGGTGAAAAATTAATGCAACACTGGATGGAAATAAATCTTTTGACATTGCAGAAGCTTATCGAAACAATGCCATAGGGAATGCGTGCCGTAATCAAAGCTAAAGGTGGTCCAACAAAGTATTAGAGTGAGTGACCTTTTTCTTTGGTGGTGACTTTTTTGTGTTATATGGGGTAAAGAGAAAATTATGTGTCTCTGCAAGTCATCTAGGAGTCTTCAGTGAAATCATAGATAAATAACTATTTTGATAACAGCTTATTAAATAATCAATTTATGTAGATATTAGTACTTGTAAATATCAATTTTGTGCAGAATGATTAAAGTAGGTAACTAATGACAATGGAAAAGATGTTCGCCACAAAGCTCAAATTGAAAAGAATTTTATCCACTATACCTTTTATCTAGAAAGCTCCGATGTTTGAATATATTTGTCTATTTGTAAGCAAAGGCTGTGGGAAAGTATAGTTTGTCTTTTCTGGCTACGCCTCTGCCTTTTCTGCTGCCAGGGGCCAGGCAAACAACAGCGTAGAGGAGCCGATGCTACCACAGAGTAAATGAGGGTTTTAATCAGGGGCTGGCTCACTCCAAAGGACCTCAGACTTCTCAGGAGGTGGAGGTGACTCTGGACCTTCTTGTACAGGGTGTCTTGCTTTGCTGTTCCCAGTTTGTTTATTCCTTGATTCTCTTTGGTATTATCTTTCATTCCTTCTTAGTTGATGTGCTCCAAAATGATAAATGTTATGCTTCTATTTCCCCATCTGACCCACAACAAGTTCTCTAAAAGTAAGCCTAATCTCCAAGTGAAATTATGAATTGTTTGTATTATTTAAAAAAACACCTTCTGTGACATCCATATATTATATTACATAGGTTTTACGGGTAACTACTCTACAAACAAAGTTTAAGTAAAAAACTATTATATATTATTTTTTAAATGAATTCTAGTTTAGAAGAGGAACATGTCAGATAAGAAGAGGCTGTGTGTTTATCTGACATGAACACATCATGTGTGTACATAATGTGCAGTTTGGGATGAAAACAGTAGTAAGCTGATGATCAGGGCTCAGTGTCTAAACGTTTCCATTAATTCACTAATCCTGATAGGAGACAGGCAGTCAGTGCAGCTTCCACTCATGTTTACACAAGAGTATCTAATGGAGCAGAACATTTAGTCTAAAAAAAAAAAAAAAAAACCCGGGGAAGAAAAGAGAGAACGTACTTTTGACATTTAGTCAAAAACAGATAAAGAAAATAAAGCGATACAGCGCCACCAAGCGGCGAACGCTATAAGAGCAACTTAGATTATCAATTAGAGGAGATAATAAAATCGACCACTAGGTGTCAGCAATAGACAACTTCATTCCACTGTTTGGTTGAACCGTCTGAAAACAGTGGCAGGAGGCCACTGCATTCAGTCATCTATTAAACATGGTATGCTGAAAAAGCCAAGTCAGAAAATTGAATCTTTCAGTAAAATGTTTTTCATTTTTATTTTATAGTGGCAACAATATATTCACAAACACAGATTCAGCAAAAACAAAGAAAAAGTGCAAGTGTGTGTGGTGGTGGTGGATTTTGGGGGAGGGGGTGCATATGGAATAAAATTAACCTATTTGCATGTAAACTGGCTGATGGAGTTTGTTTGGATCAGAATAATCAGGCTAATGAAGGAACCTGGGGACTCTGCTCCATTAGAAATTTCTTTGCTGTCCTCCCCTTCCTGTGAGCAATCATATCTGTAATTATTTACAGTGAAAGTACATGAAGCGGTATTAATCAAGAAAATCTGACTGATTAAATCTTCAAAGGCAACAGTGATGCGCAATGGCTAATGGGCATGCAGTCGGTGCTTTTATCCTTGATGTGGAAGAAAAAGGGATGAGCGTAACCAGGCGGTGCTCTCCAGGAGACTATAAGCATACTTTGAGAAAAACACCCAGAAAAAAATCACAGCTGCTTTTTAAAGAGGTCATTTTATTTGAATCTAGTTGGTAACTGCAATCATGATAACATGAAGAAAATTCATTCATACATTATGTGTTTATTAAGATTAAGGGATTTAACTTAAGCTTTGCTTTGGTGAGGAAATTCTTTTTAGATCAATTAACAAGATCTAATAGAATAATCTATACAGCAGCAATTCACAGTATGTTATCACATCCAGATAATTCAATCATATACAAACAACTTAGTTCAAAGTTATCTATCTTTTAACTTTATAGTACTTGTTCTTCCCATAAAGCATGTTGGCAGATGTGGCAAATGAACTAGGAACATGCATGCAGCAATGATGGAGAGGAAAAAGTCCCATTTAACAGAAATAACTGAACCAGGCTTAGTGTGAGGGGCCTTCTGCTGAGGCCAACAGGGTTAAGCAAGACAGACGAGTTTGAATATATAGTGAGGGGCTGTGGGCTCATTGAACTTGATAAAGCACAATAAAAACACAGGCCATTTACCATTTCACATAGCAGCACTGATCCATTAATACTTCCGATGCTAGAGAAGGTAACAGTAAACTAGCTCTATAGGTGGCTCTATATAGGAAAGAAACAGAAAAGCATTTCTTAGAAAAACACCTGAGTAAGAATATTCTGTCAAACAGCTGGATCAATAAATATAAAAAAGTTTGATAGTTAATAGTTTATTTAACAAAACCCATTTCGCATATTACCAAAACCGAGCTGAAATATTCTACCTGAGCATTTAGATTAGTACTTTAATCGACAAAAATGGGGTCCAGTATTTTTACAATATGACATCTGTATTCTATTGAAATATATGAAGTATTTAATTTGACATTTTAATTGATGTTTCAAATTTTAAACCACTTTCCTTTCATTAAATGATTATAAGTTGAAAAGTTTAGATATGAAAACAGAAAGTCATTGTGATAAATAATATTTGACAATGACTTATTCTCTTTTGTCTAATGTGATTTCTAACTCTCTCTATCATTTCATTTTCTAATGGGAGCTTTAAATTGAACTAGAGATGAGCTTAGGATTTGTTTGAATTGTTTGTCTCTTTTTTTCCCCACACCAAAACTCTGTGTCCTCAGCTAAACATTATACGTATAGACAAAATGACATCATTAAGTTTTTACTACTTTTTCTAGACAAATAATCTGGACAGAAATATTTTCTTATGTTGTTTTGGAATATACTATACCTATATTCTACAAGTAAGGTACAGTAGGTGGGACCTGTGAGACAGACTGATGAAAGCAGCTGTCCCTGTGGTGGCTGGTTTTGGTAAATAACGCACTTTAGCCTCAGTCAGATACTAAAGTCTGAATAGTTTGCATGCAGGATGTGTGGGATCTGCAGATATGTAAGGGTTGGACTGAAGAAAAGGTCAGCCTTGATGATGGTCTCTGTTGACC
>NW_015150500.1:1643227-1688847 GCF_000732505.1 Cyprinodon variegatus
TACTTCTTGTGTGGATTCAGGAAGCACTGCCTTTGCTGGGCCTTCTTTTAATGGGGTCTATGAGGAGGACCACCTCAGGTCTGATGAAGAGGCAGCTAAGCTGTGGAGCAGAATGTACCGGTCTTATAACAGCTACATAAGGATATCTGCCATTTTCAGAGAGACACAAACAACATTTTTATCTGTAACACTGAAGTAGAGAAGAGCTGAACACAACAGACTTTTTCTTTCTATAAAAAACGCATTGCAGAACATCTGGTTGTCTAAGGAGGCTAACAAAGCAGCTGCCCAAAACTCCCAGGAACCATTAATTTGAAACTAATGGACTAACAAGGCTTATACTTGTATAATTACACCACATTATGTTTTTTTTCAGTTGTTTTATAGTTTAGGACAATAGTTTATTGCCCTGGGAGGAGGGCAATGAACCAATGTAATATCAATTCTTACAGTCCACTATACAATACAGAATTTAAGTTACTTTTTAAATTCTTCAAAATTTAGAAGGATTGGATCCCATAAAACAGGGGAATTACATTTAAATGTTCTCGGTCAGTTGTTCAATATGAATTACCACTCAAATATACTTATCAAGGCATATACAAAGCAATATAATATTTACCTAGATATCCTATGTGCTTGTCTGTCATGTATTTGTTAGAGGTTATGTCACTGCTCTGCCTTTGGAGGACATAAACACTCCTGAACCATATATAGATCAGAGACGAGGAGGAATGCAAGCGTCTTGCGTTACCCTGTAGATGTTATGTAGAGTATTCGTGTAAAAGTTTTATTACTCAGAGAGAAAATTGTTTAGAGAGATCAGGGTGGTCAGCTCTCTTTGAACTAATAATGCTGTGAGACCAAAAACGTTTTTACAAGCCTATTTTAATTCCATCTCCCGTTAAGCCACAAAAAAGGTCTCCAAGCACAAAGAAAGTACAGTTTATTTATAAGAGGTCTTTCAGTGATAAAATAATCACAAACTTCTGTGCAGAAAACCAATAAAAAACTATTAAGTGCTAATAAAAAACAAGATAAAATAACTTTCATGACCCATGAAAGTCTTTGGTTGTGTTTGTTTTGTTCTTGTTTTTCACCTCTTTCCTTAATATGTTCCTTTGTTTCTGGTTTCTTCCTGTTAATCTTTAATTTAGGGTTTTCCATATTAGTTAATTTTCTCTGCTCCCTTTTGCCAGGTGTTTTAGATGATATTCATGTTTGTTGCGATCGGATCATGCCATTGTTTTCATATGTATTTACTCTGTTGTAGTGGATGGACCCTGTCAGTTCTTTCTTGGGTTTCAATTCGCCTGTGTCTGCTTGCACAGCCTGTTGCCTGCACCTGTTCTCTGTTCTTTTTATGTCGTCAGTTTAATTTGTCTTTCAGTTCTTTATTTTACCCTCTGTCTCAAAGTATTGCTTTTCTTCTCTGTTTTCTGCAAGTTTATTATTTTCTGTTTAAACTTTTCACCTCCGGAGTATTTGACGCTTTGGTCCATAACATCAAGCCATGAAAACAACACTAAAGAAAATTCAACAGAGAGTCTTTAAGATTAAGAAAGCTATAAAGTCCAAAATTTCCATTAAAAGCAGGTGTAAAAGGTAGATTGTTCTTCAGTCAGTGCCACAGACTGAAAGCCTCAATCTCCTTTGTTCTAAAGTGTGATGCAGTGGAGAACAACAGCGGTTTATCTTGTGAGAAGATTGGAAAAGTAATTGCTGGCCTGGCTGTTAAGGGCTCTGAGTGTTAATGTGAGAAAAGAAAAATACTAAAATGTATTTGTAGCCATTGTGAAAAAGGATTTGTGAGCTTACTTTCTCAAACATATCATCAGTCAAGTTTAGAGAAGAGTTATGCAATTGATTGGAAATCTGAGAAATATATGCATGTGCATGCAATGTGTTTTAGGTGATGGAGATTTTGTGTGTCTGTGTGTTAGTGTGTAACCCTACCCCTCTGATGTAATGTGCTTACTGCTACAGTTTGCTGTCCTTCCTTACTGTCCCTGAACCTAACCTCTAGATGTGACAGGCGACCAGAAGATACAGGCGTGTCTGTTTTCTGTGTATTTTCAATAAACATTTAGAATATAAGTGAGAGCATGAGGCTGAAATAAAAGCAGGTTATATGTTAAAATGGTCTTAAAAACTGCAGCTGGATCCTGACATATCGAACAGGACACTCATTTCATTACTGTTTGGTTTACACACTTCAAGCAACTTATCTCTAAAATGTCATTATTATCTGTTTCTGTTTATCTACGATTAAACCCAATAACACATTTGCTTCCCGCTGTGTACCTTTGACCAGGCAGAGCGGAGCTCAGCCATCGTCTACATCAGAATTAGACTGACATTTACTCGACATTGCACCACGCGTCAGTTTCACCTTGGCCCTCGTCTCCTGCTCCTCTGCTCAGCACTTGCCTTCCTCTTTAAAATGACACTTGCAAGCACATTTCGGATATCTGATCTGAATCTACACCTTAACTGGCACAGAGGAGGAATTGACACATGGGAAGTTTGAACTTCCACAGTATCTTACAGTGGGAACAGTGTTAATTCGGATCCCGTGGGTGTATTTGTTGATAATGCTTGTTTTTTAGATTAACTTAGATTCCTGCTTCATGTTCTGCTTTTCAAAGTTAATTAAAGTTGCATCCATTTTCATGTTGAATAGACCATTTCAAATAGATTAAGTTTATTTAGTGGGATCTTTTGAGTATGGTTTTAGTGGCTTGACATCCTCCTGCTTCTCTACAGCCCCTAGTCTGCAATCCTTATTTCCTTTGATCTTCCATGCATTGCTGGGTTTTCCCTCCTCTGTCCTGCCCCTCCTTCCCCTCACATTCTCTCTTTCTCTCCCTCTGCCTCCCCTTCCACAGTTGTCCTCACATATTAGGTTCCCAAGTCCTAAGAAGCAGAATTAGCCTGGAATCTTGTGCACTTGTTTCCTTCAATCCCAGGAAGGAGGTGATAGCATGAAGGCAAAACAAGGGGGGACACAACCAGACCCGTAAAGGGATTGAAATTTAAAAAACGGAGGATAAATTGGGTAAAAGGGAGATAGGGAAGATGAACATGCATATGCTTGTTGTTTGATGCGGCTTCGCTGAAGGCATGTGGCTGCCTGCACTGAGCATTTCCCTCCACGTTCTCCAGCTGACTGGTGGAAGATCTGCATTCATGTGGCTGAGCGCTACATGATTTATCTCCCCAAAATAACGTGAGAAATCTTCCTTCGCTCCACTCGACGCAGACGTATCTATACAACTATAAGCTGGCTGATGCACTGACCTCGGGCTTTTGGTGAACGGATCTAAATCAGTTTGAACAACGTTAAGGACTGAGACAGCCAATGTGGGGCTCAGGTAAGGATAATCTGCGCTCTGAGAAATAGGAAGAAAAAGCACCTACAGGTTGGAGTAACTGTCCATCTATCACTTCAAATACAACCGAGAGGACAGATCAGCTGGGGTCCTCTTATAATAGCTTTTTTTTAAACACAACCACAGAGCCAGTGACATTGAATTCACGCGATGAAGATGTTTATGTTTAAATAAAAGTTAGGGCAATCAGCATCACATGACACAAGCCTGTCCACGTAATCCTGTTCTAATGAAGGGGTATGACGCAGTGAACGGAGCGATGGGCAAAAGGAGGGGGATACAGGGAAGAAGAGAGGAAAGTTTCAGTACTTGCTTCAAGTTATTTATTGGTAATGAGAGAGTCATGCTGTCGGAATGCTTTTTTTTAATGTTGGTCAAAAGCTGAGGGAAACATTTAGTCACATCTTTGATGTAGTCTTTTGGATCAAAGTGTATCATTTGTAAAATGTCCTAGTCAAAGTACTGTTTTGTAAAGATGTTTTAAGGCTTGGAAACTCATGTGCACTGACTAACATTTATTAGTCTAAATAAGTGTAAACTATTTGGAAAGGGCAACACTGCCATCTTCTAGACAAGTGAAGCTGTTACATACTCTTAAAAACCTCCAGCTCTAATGGTAGCAAAATTTTATCCTAAAAATGTTTGACTTTGCAAGGGTGAATACAAAGTAGGGCAACAAAAAATAGATGAATAATTAGAGATTTGATTATATTCTGCCTGATAAAGGTATTGGTTGGCTAAAATCTAAAACCCAACGGAAATAGGGATATCAGTCTCTGTTATCAGTTTGTAAAATAACAAAACAAAACAAAACAGATTCTGATGAAACATATTTGGATTTAAAAAGAAAAAGAAAGCAGGGCTGAGTTCTTAGAAGACTTAGAATGTGAAAAAGTTATTATACTGGTGAAGATTCTCGGTCATCTAGGTCACAGTCATGTCCATTCCAAAAAAAGTAAAAAAAAATATCCACTGGACTTTGTTTCCAAGTTTGAAGATGTTTCACCTCCCATCCAGGAATCTTTTTCAGTTCAAAAAGTTATTATGTATTTTTTAAATGTCAGGTGTATTTTTTGTTTTCATGAAAATCTCTTATTCAACAGTATTGTGTGTAGTCAGAAGCATGGAAATCAAAAATATTGCAACTAATGTTCACTTATAGAAGGAGAGGTGATTGACTTGTTAAATGGCTTTGTTTTTAATCCAATTAATTTATATTCTGTGTATCTATTTCTTGCATTTCCAGTTTTATGTTGTTATTACACAGAATTAAACAGAATTCAAAAGCACTTAAAAATATTTTCTCAAATTATTTTTTGGGGAAAAGAGGTTAAGGTCTTAAACAAATAAATCCAAAGTCTTTCATCCAAAATTTCAACCCAGTGTCCTTGTTGGTCTTTATGTATCGTCTTGATCTTCTTCACTAATGTAAAAAACACTTCCTGTTTAATCATTTCATTTTCTGCTTTGTTTACTTAATTTCAGTACAACCGTGGCTAAAAGAAAAGTACCGTAGACCCTTTATATTTATCAGTCAATTATAAAAAAATGATCTTTATTTAAAGTAACTTCATTTAAATCTTACCTCAGGTGTATGCAATATAATTACAAATTACATGCTGTCATTATTTATTAAACAAAAAAACTCATATAAAAGATAACAGGAATGCTAAATTGATTGATCAACCCTTGTATCTATTAATCTATCTTTAGGAGTATGATCCATGTTTGGGATGCATTTAAATGTCCCAATCCACTCAGTCTTTATGTACTCATAAGTTCATAAGTTGAAATGTTTTATATGCAGCCTACAATTGTGTATGTATGTTCAATGGTTTTATTTTACATGATTTTTGTCTTTCATCACCAATTATCCAATCTTTTCAAGAGTTTAAACAAACAAATGCCAATATCTGATTAAATGAAACACACAAGTTGTTAGGACAGCTTAAAACCTAAAATAAACTTGAACTGTTATTCAGTTTTTCTTTACCTCAGAAAATGAAAATACAAAAGACTAAAACCTGCTTGTTACATGAGAAATGTTAAGCAGGTCATGTTAGAGATGAGGTACTTTAACCTGTTGGTAACTGACAATAATTCTTGCTTAAGGCTGTTTCTTTGGAAGTTACACATCAAATGAAGAAATCATATAATTTTGGCTGGACTCTCATCAGGAATCACTGCTAACAGCCAAAGCTAAATTTAGCTTAACAAGACTGTTGACACAGTTATAGCCTCTTGGGGCAGATTGAGGAAATGAAAGGACGGCAGGGGTTATAATAACGTAATCCTGACTGCGCAGCTCAGGGCAAGATGTATTTATTACATTCTGATCTTGAATGTTTGGATATTGTTTAACATATAGTACTACTGTCCAAACCACCCAAATAAATCTTTACACATTACTATGTACATTCCTTTTACATGACTGTGACAGCCACATTTTCACAATGTCCTTAGAATCAGAAGTGTTAGAAATAGTATATGATATGAAAAGTTTTTGTCCTCTTTGATATTTTTTCAGTTTGTTATTTGTTAGACCTAAATCTTTGATATTTTTTTTCAGTTTGTTATTTGTTAGACCTAAATATTTGAAAAAACAAAACAATCAGTCAAAGATCAGCTGAGTAAATAATGATTTAGTAATTACATTTCTACTAATTGTATTCATAAATCATCATAAAATCACAACAATATCAAGAATCCTATAATACCTCCAGTATACAATCGCATGTTCTTGTAATATATTGGTATCACAAATACATTGGTGCTTTCCTTTGTGCATCAAAATGATGAGTTGTTTAGATTTTCAGTAAAATACCTAGAGCCTTAGAAAAAACAGAGGTGGGTAGAGTAACCAAATATTGTACTCAAGTAAGAATAGCCCTACTTCATAATATTTTTACTCAAATAAAAGTTAAAAGTAACCATCAAATAAATTACTAAAATAAGAGTAACAGAGGACCCAGTATTCAAGGCAAGAAAGACAGTGGGATTAATCAAAAGCGTTTTAAACGAACTGAAGAAACTGCGGCTAGGGCGTCTATGGCAGGAATCTCTGCAGAAAGGAAATACAGGTTAGGGAACACATACTTCAAATGGAGGAAGATTATGAGAGTGAGTCGATAACCTGGTTTACTAGTTCACTGTCATGATGGGTCTCTGTGATTAAACCCACATGCAGAACACCCCAGGAGACTGAGTAAAAGTTCAACAGTTTATTTGGATTAACACACACAAAGTAAATAGTTTGTACAGGTTCTGGTTCAGGTCCGGGACTGGATTCACAGAGTTATCTGCAGAGAGGGATTGTTTGGTTAGCCAGCTAGCAAAGATGACTTGGCAGAGTTTGTTTCTGAGTTGTACCTGATGAGGTTCAGACTGATCGGTGGAGAGAGGGAACCGGTTGGGTCCAGAGACTGTGGGTTCAGCAGAGAGCTTAGCAGCGGCAGAGCTTAGCTTCAGGCTAGCGAGATTCAGACCTTGAATTGTACTCCAAGTTCTCTCCTGAGAACAAGTGAGGAGATTTAGACTGAGGATCTTCAGGTTTGGCTTCTCTGGGCAGGCAGGCAGGCAGGTTTCCAAACATGAGCTCCACCTGAGCTGCAGACTTCGATCAGGTTTCCTATGAGGCAGAGAAGACAGAGGCAGATTAGAATCAGGGTTACTTTCTTGAGCAGACAGAGATTCTATGGTCAGGCTGAGGCTCAGGTTCTGCTAACCAAAACTGGTCAACACTCCGGCACTGAAGAGAAGTCAAGCCGCTGCTTAAGTAGCTGATCTCCTGATGAGATGAATCAGCCTCAGGTGTGCAGGTGGCTTCAGCTCAGGAGACCCAGGGCGCTCTCTGCTGGAGAAAGGTGGCAGATCCCAACATTCACTCCATGCCCAGAGAATGAGGTTGATACCAACTGGTCAGTTGACAAGAACCAGTGGTTGCCGAACACAGACTTCAAGACGCTGAAGCCTAGAAGACTACAGAACTAGGAAGAGATCAGATCCAAGCAGAAGAAGGAAGACAGGATAATCCAGAGGGCTAAATCCATGTGGAGGACGTCCTTAGGATTCAGAAGCAGAGGTCCGAAGAGGTTTTAAAGGAAAATCCTGGTCTGTGAGAGGAATCAGTGCCATGTTAGGTTAACAGGCAGAATTCAGCAGGAGTCCGAAGACAGTTCAGGCAAACACATCAGAATCAGAATACAAACAGGCATGCTAGAAAACTCTCACTTAAGGCTCAAATAATCTGTCCTGAAGACTGGAAAATGGCAGGTTACAACAGATCAGACAGGAACAGAAGGGCTAAATGGTTGAGAGGCAGACCAGGAAATCAGAAACACTAAGGTAACACTGGCCCACTCTCCCCACTGGCTCAAGAGAAATAATCTGGTACTGGTGACTGGTAGCAAGCAGCTTAAATAGAGGCAGGAGCAGGTGGATCGGATGAGCAGTAATGAGATACCGGGCAGAGTTAGAAAGGTGAATGAAATGAGGAATTAAGCCAGTCATTAGTGCCAAGATCATGATACTAACTGGGAAAAAGGCTACTTATGTACTGAGTAACTGATGATAACATTGATTTAATGTTATCAACATTATGTATATTTAAAAGACATACAGTTATAAGCAAATTTTAAAAATGATATAGAAATAAATGTATAATATTCAATACTTAAACAGTAATTTCAAGTTGAAGAAACAAGACATTTTTTGTTATAAAAACTCTCAAATCATTACTGATAGTATGTCATGTATGTATGTGTGAATATGATTAGTTACTTCCTGTAGCATGACACAGTGATCGACATGGCAGGATGTGCAAATAGAAAACAATGTTAAAACAAAGAAGCTGATGTTAAAAATAGAATCTCAGATATTAACTGTAGGTGTTTGTCTCTCTAGTGCAATTTTGGTAATTCATTGAGTGAAGTTACTTAGGATGATTACTCGTGTGTGTATTAATAGATGAATGACTGAATGTAGTGTAAAGCATTTTGGCCAAGTCTCCTGAGTTAAAAAAAAAAACCCTATTATATAGCCATTTACAATTTAGCATGATTAGGGTAGCCAGATGTTATACTCAATTAGGAGTAGTGATACCTCATCATATTCTTAATCAAGTGAAAGTAAAGACCATAATGGACCACAAACACCCCTTAAAGTGAATTTTTCTCAAAAAGTTACTCAGGTAAATGTAAATAGTTACTACCCACCTCTAATACAAGTTGAAACTAATGAACCATGTGTGCAGTTTATTGCGGGGTACACTAATTCTAATTTGAGCTGAGAAATCTATCAATTGAAAAATGATCTGATTGTTCCTAAAGTTATCTAAAAATCTTTTTTTTTTACTTTATATTACTGTAATATTGAGACTTTATTGCATAACATACAGTTTTAAATCCTTAGCTTCGAATTCTTTTCAGACTCTCATTACATTTTGAACAAAGAGTACATAAAGTGCACCTCAGAATACCAAAAAGGGCTTCCATTAGAACTTTGATGATTCTCTCAGACCATGACATTTGCCTCTGCATATATTTGAATAATAAAATATGATTACAGTTTCAGAGACCACAGTGTCTTACGCTGTGTAAATGAAAAGCTCTGTAATGCATTTTAATAAAAAACAGTTTGGTAAACTCACAAAACTTTGCTATGGCTCTACAGAGGAAAACAAACACTCTCCCACAATAATGCAGTGTTGTTTGTAACATGAGCTTACAGGTCTGGTTTCATCCTCTCATGGCGACATCCATTAAAGTCATGCTGTGCCTGACCCTGCACCCTCAGACAGCCATATTAGCACCTGGCCGATTGGCTACAACAATACACCTGTCTGCATTATTCAGGAAGACTCTACTAATCAGGAAACCTTATCACACTAACTCATGAGCTCCATCCACACCAGCTTAAAACAGATGACGGTTTCAAAGGTTTTCAAAAGAAGGAACTGAATGGCCTAAAATGTTTTGCAAAGTAGCATATACTTGTTACAAGAAAGGAAAATGATATAAAATGGTATAAATGCAGGTCGATATCCTTGTTAAGGTTTGCTTTGGTGAATGGAGTGCCAGGGGCAGAGTGACTGCAGCAGGATGGTTAATCTCCACTTCAAGTCTTATGCACAGCATCTGATGGGTGATTTTAGGATGGCTTTGTATTTAGCTCATTTTCTGTCTCTGTTAAAGACACATTTCCACAATATGATGCTACCTCCAGCCATGTTCACAGCAGGGATTGTGTATTCCGGCTGAACAAAAGTCACACTTAAAATCTGATCAGAAGATGTCATTGCAGATGTTTGCTGTTCTCCCTTATGGCTCAATGCAAACAGCAAACATAACTTCTAATTTCTCTTGTTCAATAATGGCTTGCTTTTGCAAGTCTTTTGCAGAAAAGCAGATTTGTAGAGTGCATGACTGATAACTCTTAACAGATTCAACAACTTGAGCTCTGAATAAACGCAGCTCCTCCAGACTTACAATCATCCCCTTCCTGGCTTGTTAGCTCAGGATGACGGCAATAGCTGTCTATGTTTGCTTTTGTGTCCATTTTAAGATTATTAATTGAACAACCGATTGTGAGATGTGGAAAGATTGGGATATTATTTAATAATGCAGCCCTGCTTTAAAAATCCCACAAATCTATTCTTACCAATTATTTATTTACCAATATTCTTAAAAAAAAACCTTTGAGACATTAAATGCAAATAAAATTGTTTAAAGGCAATGGTTGTAAAATGACAAACTGTGAAAAAGGTCTGTGAATTATGTTGCAAGGCACTTAGTTATTTTGTTATTCTGTTGAAATGTTTTATCTACAATTCTAGGTCACATTTCTTGCTGTCAGCAGAAGTCTTATATTACCTGAAGCTAAAGGTTTTTACAGCCTAATTTGATGTGAAAGTGTTTCATGAAATCTTTAAACATCAATTAGTAAAGAATTGTGCTTTTATTAGGCAACATAGCTCTGCTATATGCTACTAAAGATGTTCATGCAATGAATGTTTGAGCTAATTCTGCAGCCTTTGATTGTCAAACAGCTATGAGCGTTTCTTTCCATCCTGCTGTTTCACTATAACTTTCACATTTCCTCCCCAAAGTATCCATTCAGGAGTCAGTTCATATTAACCTCAATCTCTCCTCACCTCTGCACAATGTTTAACTGATGCTCTGAAGCTGTAATTCTCTGCTGGATCTTTGTGTCTTCCTTTTTTCTGTTCTCTCCTCAAACAAACCTACTGAGTCTAAAGACAGATAGACATCGTGGGTGCATCCAAGGTTATAGAGAAATTGTTTTTTGTCAGACCACACATAAATGTACCTGAGAGATGACTGATAGCTGGATGGTTGTGCAGTGAGACAAGGAAACATGAATGAAAAACAGCCAGTAGTAAACAGCAAAGAGAAGGTGACAGAGAGAAAAAGAGAGCAGAAGTGACAGCCGCATTATCACTCTGCCTCCTGACTTAAACACCACAAGTAAACGCTCTTCTATGGCTTGTCTTATTGGTTGATCCTCCAGCCAATCACAGCTTGGGAATGCAAGGTGCCTTTAGGTTATACCCAACCCCAAAATATGAGGATGAGACAGAGAGATGCCTGCTGTAGTGCAGAGGTTCATCCTGTGAAGCAAGCCTCCATCTCTCTGGTCTTCCTCCTGCTGGAATGAATGCATCACAGTGAATAAATTACAGGCTTCAGTGCATGTTGTGTTGCAGCTCTGGCTGCCGTTTTTTTTTCTCCTCCTCTGTCAACAGCTGGCTGAGCTGAGTCGAGATCAGAGGAAGAGGGTGCTTCTTGTTAGGACAAGGAGAACAAAGAGAGGAGCAAGGGCTAAAAAAGTGAAAGTTGTGATGTTGAAAGGATTTTTCCGTCTGGAGTTTTTTGAGTCAGAAATGTAGGGCGTCAAAGATTTTAGTCATCCCTGTAGCAGACTGAGGAGTAAAGGAGGGAAACAGGAAGACAACGAGGGAAACAGAAGTGGAAGGATTCAGAATGATCCTGGGTAAGACAGCTATGAGGAATTTTCATTCTGTTAAATGCTATTGACCCGGTTGGCTTCTCATAGGTACACAGCTTCCTTTCAGGATGTTTCCTCCAGGTTTTCAGTGTTTTACCCAGCTCAGTTTACAACATTTTGAGGACAAAATTTAAAGACTTGAGAGACTGTTGTTATGTTATATTCAGGGGTAAAGTTCTTGTGAAATTAAAATATTTATTTTCAGTCAAAAATGTAGGGGGAAAAAAAGTACTGAAAATTTGCTGTAAGACAAACAGGACCTATTATCAGTTAAGTGCTGACATAAAATTTAGCTTCACAAAAAGTTTAATTTGAACGAAGCTCCCCTTCCAAAGCCATGTCCCTTGTTTTTTGCTTTGTTGGTGGTGACAGTTTCCCTAATTTATGGTGAATAGATACTGGTTTAATGTGGTTCTAAATTGAAGGAATATGACATTTTGATAGATGTCATATCATATATATATTTATATATATATGTAGTGAGGGCATTTCTACGTTGGTGTTGAGAAAAAGCGAATTCATAAGAACAGAGTGAATTACAGCTGTAATCGTTCTATGCTAAATGATTCCTAGGACAAACTGAGATGTGAGATCTATACCCATTTTAAAGTCTCACAGTGCTTTCTGTTGTTCCAATGATAGTTATGTAGCATATTCATAAAATGGGTCAAATTACTAGCCATTGGAACTTCTTTGATATTCTACAAGCTGAGGATAGGTAATCCTTATGGGCGCAAACAGAGAGTCTGCATAATGCAACATGAGATTATTTTATGGTACTGCTGAGTATTTATTGTGAGATTTAAATAGGATTAGCATGGAAATTTCCCCAAAAATGGCACCTAAATTGTTTTTGAATTGTAACAAATACTAAAGAAAAAAATGCTGTAAAATCTAGTGTTTGCCTGATAGGCGATCACATTGATGTTAACGACATCAATAATAAAAGGTCAAAGATTTTTCTCATAATAATATATACCTCTTGATTTCCAATATTATTTTCCTTTTTCTAGTTGTCTACATCTGAGGCTTTAAGAAAATAATGAAACCTTGGAGAAAAAAAAAAAACAGTTGTTGCTGCACCCTGACACGGCTAAATCTTAAGTTAATTTCTGCAAAATTGTTATCAAGTTCATTATAAGCAACTTAAGTTGTTCATGATGATGTAACTTGAAAGAGGATAAAATTAGTGAATGAAGTGGGATGAAGCAATTCAACTGTTACAAAATAAAGCGATTAATTTAAGTTAGAGCAGGATTCTTTTTTAAGAGCGTAACATGGAAAGCATTGCTGGCCTTTTTGATGCATTTCATACTTCTGCAGTTTTTGTCATTTTGTGACATCCATGGAGTCATTTTTATTGAAAATGATAGTTTTAACATATTTTTGATTTATGCCATTTACACTCTAATTTTAGCAAATGTTAATTATAACTGATTATTTTTTCAAGAAGCAGGAACTAACATAAATTCATATTTTAAAAAGGGGTTCTAATTGGCTATATTTTATGAGGATGACTAGTGAGAGACTGGATCTGTAAATGGTAATGGTTGTAACCACTATGACACAAAGTCTATTTCTATTATGATAAGCGCACTCAAAAGAGCTTTGGTAGATTTCATCTAAAGGAGGGTGGAATTTTTTGGAAGAGAAGGCATCTGTGTTATAAATTACCTTAGCTATACCGAGTACTTGAAACGGATGCAAGATGTACCCAATACTAACCAGATATTCCAGCTGCAGTGTGCTGTGTTTAGGGTCTTTTTTGTTGTCCTGTCCTGACTGATAGCTGATCCAGGGACAGTAAGGTCATTTAAAACTGTTTTACCTTCACTGTAAACAACATCTTAAACTAAAAGATATAAATGAAACAATTTCAGGAAAACCTTACCAATCATTGCAAAAATATAATTTTTAACTTTTAATTTTTCTCATGTTTCCCTAAATCACATCTGGACTTTGTAAGAACAGAATTTCATGTCCTGCTTTATACTAAAAGCATCCCCACATTTTAGTAAAGTCTTCATTTTTGTGATCACTAAAAATATTGCATTTCCAATGTCTTGTCTTGTCACATCACTAATAACAATAATAATGGCTAGAACTTGTGGCTTCTCAGTAGATTTAACTGCAGTGACCTTATTCAATGAAGGTGTTTGCTGACTAAATATTTGCCATCTCCCAGCCGCGCTGGGGTCTTCCTGTGATCTGACTTTAAGCTCCAGCTTGTGGTAATCTCTTTCCTGGTGTGGAGGCTTTAACTCTACATGTATTATAAACACTGAACACACAAACTCATGAACCTGACAACATGTGTAGGCGAGAGCTCCCAGACTGTGTTGCTTTCCTTTTAGTATGAGAATTTGACACAGGCACCAAAATAGCATCAATAGAACTAACTGCAAAGATGGAGAGATGAGTACAAGCCATCTACATCTCTATTTACACCATCGTTCTTCATTATCTGTCATTCTGCTAAAGCATCCTCATGCATCTATTTTTTATTTTTTTTTATTAAAAGGATATGCAGAAGTTTAGATTGAGAAATGTGTGCCACAGCTGAATCCCACGATGCAGTGGAGCACGGAGCTTGCTTTAGCAACTCCTGTGTGATTTTTTTTTCTTTTTGTGATGAATATTTTAGACCCAGGGGTTCTTATTTATTTAAAACGGAGCCAAGGCTTCCTCCACACTGATGCAAAGATCCCACTCAGCAGTATGTAAAACTTCTTGCTTGCATCATGGCTCGTCAAACCAGTGTATCACACAGAGAAATTAATGTGTCACAGATTGCATAAACCTTGCATTTCTGTGTGAGCTTGTCAGTGTACAACCAGTGCATGGACACCCAGACATGTCAGACAAATATTTTCCCCTAGCATAAACGCCCTCCAAAAGAATCACAGGTACATGCTGTCCCTGATAAACAGTGTGACCTTTAGATCAGGGCGATGCAACGAAGGGTGAAAAGTATTGACATTTAAATTGGGGAAATGCGCACGTCACTCTGCATGTCTGACAAACTGGCATGCATTTTAGGCATCTGGGGAGCTTGAAATTTGTGAACAAACCATGACAAGCTGGTGGAAGTCAGATAAGAGAATGCCAGATCAAAAGACAGGACACACACCACAGAATGTAAATAAAAGATGGGCACAGCAGCTTTGACATTGTTGACTCAATAAGAACGCAGCACAGGTACATTTGGATATTTTAGTAAGCGTAAATAGATGCCCCACACATTAACACTTGAGTGGGTAGAGAGGAAGCTCCATATTCTATTAAGATCAATAATGTTTGTTAGGAATACTGAATGAACATGTAAAACATTGGAGGTTCAAAGTGATGTAGGTTATAAAACACAAAGTGATCTTCATAAAATAAATTATATTTAAAAGAAGCCATAATATCTTTTTTGATTTCGTCACTATATTGCTACATAGAAAAGAAAGGGAAACAGTGTAAGAAAATCTATTGGAGAAGAATTGCACCTGTGGTTGAGGTTCACCATCTAACAGGAAAACAACCCTAAGCTAAACATACAGCCTGAGGTACAACACAGCCAGCAGTCCTGAGCAGCGAAAGCTGGCAAAGGATGTCAGGAAAGCCTGGAATCTCGATCAGAGGTGTGGTTTGTCTCTCAAAAAGTGATAGAGGTTAATATTTTAAAGCTCATCAGACGTCGCTGGTGAGCGTTGCCCTTTATTGTTTCATATTTTCGACTCCACTTATCTGGTTTACGTATTTTATAAATACAGAGCGAGTTTTCAAGGTCAGATTCAAGGACAGGAAAACAAGAAGAGGAAATTAAAAAATCTGAAAGCTCGGAAAAAAATGTAAATATATTAAAGTAGATGCCCATTTTTTGTATTTTTGATGTTGGTCTTGGATCAACATTCACTAATATGCCGATAATTTTACATTTATAAAAGTAAATTTTGCAAACTAGGCATGCTCATGCATCATTGGACCTGAAAATTACTTAGAGTAATGAAGCATTTGATAGTTTTATGTAGTGCTCCCTGTTGGCTGTGTTGTCACAGCAAAAACTGTTATCAACATCCTTTTTTGTTTGCCGACTCTGACAAGGTGTCATGTGACTTTTACCCACAAGTGCTTTGTTTACACACCTGTAAAAGATGCAAATGAAGCTGAATGTGCTGGAAAAACTCTACCTTTATTCATCACGCTGTTAGGATGACAATGTCATAGTTTAAAAGCAATAAAATTCATTTATTTTATTTTTTAATATTTAATTACAAGATGTACAAAGGTTTACCATAGCTGTTTATTTGCAAATCCAGGAAAACCGAGAAAATATTATTAATAATAAACAGATTTATTTCTATTATTCCAACGTGTCTAAAAACATAACAGAACAAGTTTAAATAGCAGTGACTCACACAAAAAAGGATGTAAAAGGTGGTAGAAGAGAGTAGTTTCGAGATTTAAAAATTCAGCAGAGCATTTTTCATTGCTTTAATTTGTATTCTCCGATAAGCTTCAAAAATGATCCCTGTTAATATTTTCCTTTGTTGTATACTTTCCGGATTGCTTATTGTGAATGCATGTTCTCTATTTATCCAAGGTCATTGTTTTTCTCCTTCTGTACACATTGTTTCCTTATTGTATATCCTATCTAGCATACAATCCAACCTTTTATATAGGTTCATATCTAGAGATAAGTGCTGCTCTGCTGTTCCCGGCAGGTGTGTGGATAGCCTGACAAAAGAAATAATAATGCAGTGCTGGTAGTCGTGTTGACATGGTGGAGCTCACCTCTGTTTGCTCTATGCGGCTTTGTAACAAAGGAAGCGGCTGTTTGCTTAGACCTGCAAAACTTCATGTAAAAATATTAGGAAAAAACAAAAAAATGCCCAGGTTGTTTGTACTGTTTCAAAATTCAGAACAGCGGTTGTAAAAACAGGCTATTTATTTTTATGTTTAAGCTATTAAAGCAGTGGGTTATGATGGCATCAGTAAAACTGGATGTAATTAAAAGGCTACATTACTACAGTAAACACAGATGGCTGAAGGTCTTATGAGGCCATTAAGTACGATTTGATAAGGGCCTCTTCTCTCTTTTCCACACATTAGTCACCACCAACCTTATAGCCAAATACACTCCACAACAGAAAAAGTTAATACATCCAGGAGGAATACCAGTTGTTGTACCAGTTGTTGAGCTAATATAGTTGGAACATCAACAAACCCTTGACATAGAGGGCATCTTAATTGATGTGTTGAAGGTATTTGTGTGTCTGATGAGAATTTAAAACATTTATTGTCACTTAACAAAAACACTCTTTTTTGACCCAACTATTAAGCATTATCCATATTTAACAGAATTTATTACAGGTTAAATTTTGAGTATAATCAAGGCGAGATGGTCCTGCAGTGCACATGTCAACTTTAAAGAGAATAAAGGCTTCGGCCTTGGAACTATGGGCACATGAAGCCAGCCTGACAAGTACACTACACAACTATTCTGCCTCCAAAAATGAAGATCTCAGCTCTTTGACTCCACCAAGAGCTGTTAATACTGTCAAATGCATCTATTAGACCACCAGGTTCTGGGAACCTTAGCTTCCTGTGATTTGACTGTTGATCTGATTTTGATTACTGCTGTGTTTTTATTTTCTTTAGATGTAGTTAACATTATGTATTTAATATGCATACAATATAGGCATATAAACCTTCTCTAGCTGTTCTGGTTTGAGATGCTGCACAGGGACATTAAGTGGGGCTTTGCTTTATAGAGTGGGCCAGCATTTTTTTAAATAACTTTTCATAATCTCTTAAAATCAAATGTGGGGAATTGTTTTAATTTGTTAGGCACACAGACCGAAGTGAAAAAAAAATCTGCGGAGGTTTGCTCATCCTGAGCAGTCAGAGCCTCTCTACACGCAGTTAGTGTGACATAGAAAAAAAATTGGAGATTAAAAATTTGTACGCAACCAGTGTGACCCTGGGCTTTCTACATGCTCCAAGTATTCTTGGAGTAATGGTTCCTGGCTGATGATGTTTTTATCAAAATATTTAATATGATAAATGCTCTGAACTTATACTGACTTTCTAGTCATTGAAAATGTTTTTCAGAGTAACAGCATATTTAATTTCACATTTCAGACTTTATTTTTCATAGCTTTTTCTTTCCCTGTTTATTTTCAACATGATAGGGGTTTTACAGATTAGTAGTTCCTAATGCCTTGGAAATAATGTTCTGTAAAAGAGAAAAGACTGTAAATTTCTGCAAAGTTTTCAAGACTAGTGGGGAAAAACCCTGCTCAATCTTGACCCCTGTGCGTTTATACATTTTGAACTAGTGGTATGATTGCATCGACAATTTGATATTGCAGGATTTGCTCCTCTTAGATGAGCATTAGGCGACAACAGACATTGGCCTGCGTTTTGTCCTTGGTTCTTCAGGAATCCCTTGCACAGAGCATGCATGCAGCCACAGTGGAGAGAAAATTTTTCCCTTTAACAGGAAGAAACCTCCAGCAAAACCAGCTTCAGGGTGAGCGGCCATCTGCCGAGGATGACTGAGGTTCAAGGAGATAGAAGCAGACACACAAAAGGAAGAAGCAATAATCCATAAAAACATTCTATATCAGAAAAGGTAATGATATAGGTGACGCTGTCTACTAAAGAAAGTTAAGCAGCAGAGCAATGAGATAGAAAATGCCAAAAAGGATAAAAGAGAGCACATACAGTTGGTCACAGTAAAAGCAATGTCAATGGAAACATGACATCGGTTCTCCCTACATGGGATAAAGCCAGCTATACAAAATAGTTCATGTATACAGTATTGTACAGACATTGCATCATGGACTTGACAAACGAAGGTTATACAGGTGTTGCCTGGAGAGCTTTCTCTGCTTTGACCATGCCAGGAGTCATTCTTTAAAAAGACACACCTGGGACTGACTTCAACGCAGCTGGTGTTTGTTCTGTACATTAACCTGGAGGTTAACAGCCTGCTTTATTCTAGGCTGCTCACCTTGGACTCACCCTGAAACATGCAGCTCCCCTCCTCCCCCCTTCTGTCTTCACATGCTTTTCCCTTCTTGTTCCACCTCATCACCCCTTCCTTGTCCAGACCTCTTTTCCTCGCTCAGTTGATTCCAGCCACTCAGCATACCGTTATTATGTCTCAACTAGCTCCTGCTTCTCATCTTTGGGTTTTAAATGACCAGTTTTTACAAACCTTGTGATTCTTTAGCATAACAAAAAAAAACAAAAAAAAAACAAAAGAAAATTATAATCAGAACAAGCAATCTAAAAGATAACGAGAGCCGTACAAAACCTCCCCTGCAGGGGGAAATAGGAATATTTCTTTAATTAGTAATTCCATATGAAATTAGAAAGTCCACTGGAAAATGGACTGGCTAATCTTGTGAGCACATAGTGGCTCACATTTTAGGAAAGAGAGGACTTCTGAGAGTTCTCCGGGAGGCGGTATTTAAGTCAGGCAACTGGCGAGCAGAGCATCTATCATTAAAACAAAGTGCAGTCTGGAATCAAATATGTTCTTCTCCACTGGCACTCAGCTCCACTCTTCACTCTGCCCTTTCCTCACAGTCCAAATCTCACACAGAACAGCTCAACATTTATCACCACTGAGCACATAAGTTACTCTTTTAAAGCATCCTTCATTTAGATTCCATAGGGTTGTGTGTGCAGAGAACAAGCCTGTCCATCCCCCGCCTAGGTTGATATAGCTTCCTCTGACTTGAGGGTAAGCTGAGCTGCAGTAAATTGGATTTCATGCTCAGTCCTTCGTGGTTGCAGCATGCGACATTAAGACAGACCCATCTTCCACTGCGAAAGGTTAGGAGGCTGAAACACAGCTGCATTGCATTTACACCTCATAGGAGAGATGGGTTGGTGCAACAAATACTTCAGAACACTTAGTTTGCATTGCAGGGGTTATAAATACCAGCATGGTGTCAAAATGTGACAATGAGTTTGGATCAGCTTTACTCCAGCAAAAGTAGAATCAAAAGTCAGAAATCAAAAACAGACAAATAAGGCTTTCTGCCACCAAAATGTGCATTCAACTCTCTTCGCACAGGTTCAGTTTCTTTTTTTACGCAAACATTTTGAGGAAGAAAAAATAGTTTTCATGTGGTGGGTTTCTGGTTAACAAATCCACTTCCACCCTGCTGCAGTGACAGTAAGCGGGTTATTCTGTAAATGTGGGTGCAGGGTGGGGGAGGCTAATCCACAACAGACTCTCATTTCAGAGTCATTTTTGCACAGCGGGCCATTTACATGCAGATGTGTCACTGTTGGCATCGTCAAACTGTTAGGCCTGGAACCAAAGATGGCTTGCATTTTTTTCACTCTTTTTATTTTCTTGGCAACCCCTCTGCAGTGTTTCTAACTTAAACCACTTTTTATTTGGTAGACAGCATGTGACGAAGTCTTCTGTCGGTATCAAATTTGAAGCCGTCACAGAGCTCAGAACCTCCCCATATTCAGACACGAATACAGAGAGGCGGTGTGAACATCTCTGGCATCAACAATACCTCTATGATCATTAAAGCTAAATTGGCTAAATTAATTGCCAGTTCAGGAGGCTTTAGTTGCATCTTATTGGATTATTCATGTCTCTGTGTGTCTGCAGTGTGGTTTGGGAAATCTAGAATTCTGTTTTTCTTTATTTTTCTCTTCAAGTATGACCAAACAGCCTTTAATCACAACTAATGCAAAAAAATAAATAAATTCAATAAGCTATTACCCAGGCATTGATCTTTTTTATCACCCAAACATTTGCATTAGAAAAAAGAAAGTCAGTAAGATGGCTCTCATTTTACTGAGGTGAAGGAGCTGTAGATACTGGTGCCTGGATTTATTGAGTTTGGCAGCTCTTTAACACTTTAACGCTCCTCAGAATGTGTCCAATCAATGCTCCCACCCCCTCCTGACGTGTTTGCTGCTGAAGAGTCACGCCGTTCGCTTATCTGATGTCATTGTAAATCACTCAGAAGGAGGGTAGGTCAGGGGGGATAACGCTGCCACGCTTGCACACACACCAAACTAAGCGAGTCTGGTATGGTGCATAACATAGCACTGTAAAGAACGTCCCTCCAGTGTGTCTGCATCTTAAATAGAGATTTATAATAGAAGATGGGCTGTGACCTTTCACTTCTAATGTAGCGTAAAATGAGCTTCAGATTTACCAGAAGCGTGTCAGGAATAAGCTTCATTAACCAGAAAGGAAACAGTGATGATGCCAGTATTAATCCTCACAGCTGAGACATTATTGCATAGCTGTCTGATTATAGGTTTAGATTAAACTAATATATTTACTGCCTGGTTTAATTGTTCTTTTAAATACATAATAATTAAGCTTCTAAATAAAGCAAACATTTGGTATTCTAGTTCTCATTAGTAAGACAGCTATAAGATTTTAGATAAAAGGAGATGATGTGTTTGGTTATTGCAAAATAAAATTCAATAGCTAGATATTTAGACAGTATGTCGTTTCCTACCAATTCCAGATGTTTAAAGGAAATGAAAAAATAGAATATTGTTAAGGACTTGAATATTTTTATGGTCCTTTTAGAAAGGGCAACTCATATAGATGCATTTTACATGGGATCTGATCTTCAAAGATTCCAAATAAGGGGCGCTAATACTGCATGTGTAATTTTGCTTGCAATGTGCAATAAGTGGGGATGTTATACGTGATCTACAAAGATTGCTGTGCAAATCTTAACAAGTGAAAACCTGTTTGGTTCCAACTTGTTTAAATGAGCAGGTTGTGTGTTCTGTAGTCAAGGTATATTATATATGTGGAGTTAAACCTTTGAGCCCAATTCCACAGTACATACTTCAAAACCATACCGTTACATTTAGGTTCTGCTGAAAAAGATTCTGTATCAAAAGTTATTTCCTACGTTCCTCGTTCAGTAGCAGTTATGTCCCAAGATAGCTTGGATGCTTTAACTCAAAGTGTTGCTTTAAATTTGAAGTGGACGTGGCTGACTTACGGACTTGTTAGTTAAGTCTCAATGGGCACAGTTTGCACAAAAATATGAGTTTTTCTCTGTCTCGGTCTTCCTTTGTTAGTTTATAAAACTCTGCCAATTACTCTGCAAACCTGGCCTCAGAAAGACCAGTAGATGAGTCTGAAACACCCAGATTAGTACTAGCAGTAAACATGTTGGTCTGTCATGCTCTTTGCCATTATAAGTTCCATAAAACCTGATGTTAGCCAATGACAAGTGCCCTTATTAATTGAACTCGAATGTGAGCCGCATGTGCCACTCATAGGGTGAACGTTGCTCTTGTTAACGTTCATTACTTCAAAACTGGTCTGTTCAGTTCACCTTTCAGTAAAAATATAAACGTATTCAATGAACACCGTTTATTGAACCCGATTTGTTTATATCGATTTGTTTAAATCTACAAAAGGACAAAACTATCCTGACTGGCTTGCTGATGACGACTGATCTGTATTGTTGTAATATTTGACATTTTAAAAGATTTTATTCCTACACTAGAGAACAGATGGTAAAGGACAGAAAGGTTTAACATTATAATAAATGTGCATCATGATGAAACAAACGATAAATCCGCCACACTTTACAGAAGAAAAGCTACAAAGCAAAGTCTACCTTCACATGCCTGAATAATGAAAACATGATTGAAATGGTCAGACAATATCCAATATCGAATCACCTACTTGCCTTTATGGCTCTGCAAATCTGGGCAGATTTTATTTTTGTAATTATTGTTATTATTTTTTAAAGGCCTATTTTGTGCAACATTAGTTATTTTAGCACATCGAAACGTGTGTTTTTGAACAATCTGGGACCATGTAGAGAAAATGCTGTTCTGGGCTAGAAACTGCAGATAAAATGTGAAACATTGAGCAAATTTTTGTAATCTTGGATTTGATTTCCTCTTAACACAAAAGTTGATGTTTCAGAGAGGTCTGTCTGGACAGTGTAGCATTGTACAGTAATGTTGCCAAAAAGGACATTAGAGCATTTTTTTGGTTTGAAGCATAAGTTCTCTCTGGGCCAGGCATGTCCAAAGTCCGTCCTCTAGGGCAGCTGCCCTACAGGTTACTACAAAGATGAAAATCAGCAAAGCTGATTTTGACAATTGCAGTTCGGCAAAAGCCTGTTAATAAGCTAACAATGGAAATCAGCTGTGCTGAAGCAGGGAAACAGTAAAAACTTGTAGGAGAGAAGCCCTCGAGGGCCAACTTTGGACATGCCAGCTCTAGGTAATCTGACCCTCTCACACAATCAAAACATGCATGTTGGGTAACCAATACAAAGTTTATGTGGTTGAAACAGACACAATCATTGATTGTGTATACTGTACACTATCAATGATTTAGGCATTTAGTTAGATTAGATTAAATTTAAGCATTTAGTTATTCATGTCCATATCTTATGAAAATTTAAACCACCAGGGAAAGCAAAGCTTTATCTTCTGTTAACAAAGTACCAGTTTTTTTTCAGTAAACCAAATAAAAGCTGCCAATCATTTATCAAAAAATGGTGGAGATAAACAATTCTAAGTATCTACGATAACCATGGAAAATGTTACGCTTTTTTTATTTGGCTGATTATCTTCTAAATGAACAAAAATGAGCAGCTGTGAAACAAGGAGAGATGAAGATAAATGAAAACCAAATTACTACTGGAGTGATCGGGTGAATGAGTGATCCAGAGGCAGGCAGAGTCTGTGAACATGAAATAGAAACAGAAAATGCTGGAAGAGAGAAATAGAAAGAGGGGAAAGTAGAGAGAGCACTATGAAGGTAGAATTTAAGCAAAAAGTGATATCTGCAGCGCCAGAGCTGCAAGGCTTAAGAAGCTTAGCCCTCCTGCCCATCACAGTAGACACCTCAATAGCAGGCATTCACTGCCACTGAGCTACTGCTCAGTGAGCAAGGTGCACATAGAGAGGAGAGATGTGGGTGGGAAGTGGTGCCCAATGCTGGTAAATCATGGTGCAGATGATGGAGTGGTTTAAGAATCAAGTGGTGAAGTAGGGTCTCCTTTTAAACTCTTCTGTAAAGCTAAAAAGAGAGTTCTACTTTGAATTTATTGTAATTTATGTTTTAATATTTCAATAAAGCCTCAATTGAAAAGGAAGTCATATGAGACCTCAACATGGATGGATGGATGGAAAATGTTTGCTTTGTAAATGTCTTATGTGTTGTTTTTTCATCATCTACAACAGGAAGTGTAAACCGACCGGCGCCGGTCCCTGCCTTCCTCAGGAATCCATCTGTCCTCCCACCCCCACTGGACATGAAACCCTTTCTCCAGTTTCCCCTGGAGTCTCCTCACCCGGCCAGCATCGGCCTCTTCCACAACTTTAATGCAGTGAGTTCTCTTTCAGCATCTGTGGCTTTCCTTTAAATCACAACCACTAAGGTGAGAAATGTATCATAACGTGAGGAGAATTTATAGCTGACTGTTACTTCACACAAATCAAAACAACAATAGGGATGCTGGGTCAGAAAACAGTCTTTGTGAATCCTGTAACACTATATAACCATGTAGATCAATGATTATAAACTGGACAGAAAATTATTTCAGTATTAAAGAGTGCATTTGTTTTTTTTTTCCTACCTTACTAAATCACAGCCTAAATAAGCACAAACCTGCACAATGTGAAATTTATTTATGAGAGGAAAAAAGAGTCAAGTATTTATAAAAAAAAAAAAACCCAACAACATTTGGACACATTGTGAATGTGCAAAGGCCATGACTTAATTCATTTATATTTATGATATGGGCTTTTGGTCCTACTGCATTTATTTTATTAAAGGTTCAGAGCACATCAGTTCTAGACTGGATGTGACTGTGTTTTAAAGAACTTCATTTCTGACTTCAGATCTGTTTTTATAAATGCAGAATTTTTTTTTGTTTTCCTTTCTTTTTGAAAGTGGGGAGACTTCCTAGACACAGTTTGTCAGTTGTGTGTTGCTCTTTGGACTCACTTTACAATGTTCCTTTTCAATGGTCTCTTTTCATATTTAATTTAAAAATGACTTAAGCAAACTTTACAAAAGGCTCTCTGAGAATCACCTGTTACTAGCCTCACCGAGTTATAGAGTGCTCCAGTCTTTGGTGTGGCTACATCTTGTTTTATGTATCGTAGTTTCTATAATATTTTCATTAAAAATCCTTAACTTTTTCTATTTTAAGACCAACCCCTGACCACATGGTAATTAGATGGACCAAAGGCACAGCTCTGCTTCCTTCATATTTTTTATATATTTGTAAACTGACCAAGTCAAATGTGGGACATTGTTTTAATTTGTGAGACGGCAGGACAGAAGTAAAAAATGTTGGACTGTCCCACATAAATCAGGACATGTGGTAAAGCTTAATTCAATTCAATTCAGTTTACTAATATAGCACAAATTCACAACACATGTAATCTCAAGGCACTTTACAGTTTCTATCTAAGGAAAACCAATTGAACCATTGACTCAAATGCAATCCCCGACACTAAGCATGCTTGTAGCAACAGTGGAGAGGTAACATTCCCTTTTAACAGGGAGAAACCTCCAGCAGAACCAGGCTCAGTGTGAGCAGCCATCTGCTGAGGCCGACTGGGGTTCAAGGAGACAGAAGCAGAGATACAAAAAGCAACTGTAGAAGGCGGCCCCATCCAGGAAACACACAGCCAGGAAGACGAGCTCCAAGGCCAGCTCCCATGTCAAAGGATGAAGAGAGCACAACCAGCCAGTCACAGTCAGAGAAACAGGACTACACTGAAAAATAGGCCAATCTCGAACATCTATAAACATAGGTGTTGATCAAAGCAGCGGGCCTGATATTTCTCTCCAGGATGATGTCACAGCCAAAGAGGAACAGAGGAGGCAAAGCTACTATGAGAAAAAAACATACTGTAGTAGCAAGCAAGCTTAACAGGAACTGTTTTGGAAGTCAGGGTTTGGATGTGGGAATGATGCCACATCCCAATTTTAGCACATGGTACATGCAGGCTGGAATTTTATTCTCTCGATTTTATATTTTAATCACAAAAATAAACTAGCCTCAGTATGCATACCTGTGATTCAGTGTGATAGAAACATCAAAAGTCCTGGCAAACAGCAGTTATCACTGTGTTTATGTATATCCATAAAGAAAATATATTGTTGTAAAGACATATTTTTTTCGTTTTTCTGAAAAAAATAACCTACGATCTCTGATTTTGCTTTTATAGAACATAAAACAATTACTAATCCATTAGTAATATAATACATAGTTTAATTAATACATGTTAAGATATGTTGTTCATAATCTGAACAAAAAGATATTGAACTACAGATGCCTGCGAATTGAACTTTGAGGAGCTCCACATGTAATTTTCCTTCAGACAAATTTATAACTATAAGTGAAACAAAGTACAGTAGTCCAATCTGCTTCATAGGCTGTGAACCACTTTGGCAGAATAACATACAAAACCAGCTGATTTTCTACTAATTTCTAATCTATTAATCAACTCAATTAATAATAGCCAACTTCATTAAATTTGAGCAAAACCACAAAAACCATATAAATATGTGAAACTAAGACAGCAACAATAAAGGACAGAAATATTGATACACTCAAGTTATCAACAACTTAGCAGGAAAAAAAAAATCTGGGATCCAACGGTTAAAATTGAAAGACTTGCCCAGAAGTGTGTTAGCTTACCTGTGCTTGTTAATTTGTCTTTCAGAGACAAATGTCTATTTTCTATCAGCCATAATTAGACAGGTGTAAAAGATATTAATTCCTACCCATGTGGTTATTTCAGAGTGATACTTCCCGACAGTAAAATGTTCCCCTGAAAGACAGTTATTGCTTGAAACATTCCTTTGTCCCTCTGCACTTAGGTTAAAAAAAGAACACAGACAGTCCCCTTTTGTCTGTTTTCTTCACTTGAGAGCAAACATCAGGATGGTAGTAGGTTTCACTGCTATGTCCATTGTTGTGTTTGTTTTATTTATACCAACATACATTTTTTCCCACTGGGACAATGAAGCCCTTCTGGTATTATGGTGCATTTCATCATCTAAAATGATGGCATGACAGCTGTTTGTTTATTCAGTGCTACCATAATTGAAAAGACTCACAGCCAAGCGGTTTGCAGCAATAAAATGAGCTACAGCTAATCAATTGAATAAGAGGCACAGCCCAAGTTCTCCATAGTCAGCATTTTTCTGTGGCTCCTTCTCAGTTCAAGATTGGGTTTCATGTGGAGGTCAGACTGGTCACAAGCCAGGATGCAAAAACACGGTGCCAGTGTTCTCATCTGCATGCACCCCTGCAAAGCTTCATGATTCATTCATCTACATGTAAAACATTCAGTCCTATCTTATACAGCGAAGCATCTTAATTCAAACGACTCTGTTTTTGCAAAGGAAAGATTAACACATTTGTAAAATTTTGTTGTAAGTTTAAAACGGATGGCCTCATCCATGTATGTAAATGGAATAACCACTGAGAGTTTTAACTTTAGAGGGTGCAGGAAATAAAATAAGGTTGTAAAGTACAAACTGGTAAAAACAATAACTCTCAATAATATTGATTATGTTTGCAGACCTTTGTTTAAAAAAATGTTTATATAAAATATGATTTATATATGTATAATGTCAAACTAAAGCACATTTATTTTTTGTATTGCATATCTTATTGTAATGTTTACACTTCTGTAAGCACCATGCACCATGTTTTGTAAATTTAAAAATAATTCAGAAAACAATTCTATAAACACATTTGTAAATAGATTAATGCTGCTTCTCTGCATTTAAATGTGTACATATTATCCATCACTGCCTAAACATCTCTGGTTGGATGTGATCTGCATTCCTTTGCTTGTATTTGTGATAGGTGCAATGATAACAAAGTTGAATCTAACATAATCTAATTGTCAGTTGACCGGTATCCCTGTTGGAACACTTGATCATGATCTCTGATAAAGTACCATCCTATTTAGTTTGCTTCAATGTTAAAGATAACCTTCGGTTGACATTAGGAAACAGGTCAGTATAACTTAACACTATATTTTACCTTTTATACAGAGAGAGCCTAAACATTGTAATGTTCTTTTAAAGGGATTATCAATTTCATTCTACAAGAATAAGTATCTTAACCTCAAGATGATGAGAGCAGTCTCTTATTTCAAGTTTACGCCATAGAAATGCATTTTTAAGATTTAACAGTGGGTGACGTTGGCACTGGAGCCACAAAAAGTGAAAAAAGTTAGTTGGTGTTCAGTTGGTGCAATGGCTATCACTGTTTTTATGGATACATGATGGACAATCTGTAGTTCAAAACATTCTTTATATAGTTTAGTCACACATCATAATAATGATTCAACAATAAAAACAGCCTCTTTGGGATTTGTTAATCTTTTGTCATAAAATGCTGGTTACTGCTGCCATCAACATCCTTGTTTATAGATGTTGGAGCTTGGCCTGTTTTTCAGTGTAGTGGAGCTGGATGACAGTTACTTTTTGTATCCCAGCTTCTTTCTGTATGTGTGCTTCTTTCCCCTATAACCCCAGTCAGCCACAGCAGATGGCCGCTCACACTGAGCCTGTTTCTGCTGGAGGTTTCTTCCTGTTACACAGGAGTTTTTCTCTCCACTGTCACTACAAGCATGCTTGGTGTGAGGGATTGCTGAAGAGTCAAACAGCTGGTTTTTCCTTGGATTGACTTTGAACTTTGAACCAGTCTGACATATAATCATGTTAAACATTCCCTATAAAGTGCCTAAAGATGACATGTGTGAATTGGCGCTATGTTAATAAACTGAAATAAATTGAACATAAAAAGGGCATTTCCATTTACCTTTTTGTACTAAAACCACTTTAATGATCTTTTTGAAGAGTATAAAACAATAGATCTTTTTTTAAAGGACCTAAAAGATAATACATCCTTCAATTCCAGTGCATTTCTCTTTGAAAGCAGCTGTTTGAGTTGTGTATGTAGGGGTTGCTAATATATCCTTTGATTGCTACTAATGTGTTTAAGCATTGATTCTATAACTTCTTTTAATACAGTAAGGCCCTGTTTAAGCACTTTTCTGTAACTATTGGTGTAGTATAGTTTCAAAAAAGCAGACTGATTTCCGTTTGATGCATTCTTAAAAACCAAATTATTCTGAACTGGGTTCTAGGACAGAGAGGGGAGTAGAGAAAAAAGGTGAAAGTTTCGATCACCTAAAATGCAGACTGGGGATGACTAAATGTCTAAGGTAATGAAACAGTAATATCAGTTTTAGATATAAAATTTTGAATTTATAACAATTAAGGCTTAGTGATTAAAGTAATTACAAAGAAATGAAACATTATATATGGCAAAACTCCTAGGGATACAAAAGAAAGAGAACATTGTATAGTGCAGGTGCAACAAAAGCTCCAGTGTATTAGGGACTGAAAGAGGAGACAGGGAGTAGATAAAATAAGTTAATGAGGTCGTAACAGTGGGGATAGATGAACAGATGGAGATCCTGATGAGAACAGGTGGCCAAAGAAATGCAGAAAAGAGATGCAACACTAGAAAAATCAATCAGATCACTGACAAAATACAGAAACAGAATGTATTTTAAGCAGTCTTCACTTGATAAACATGGATGAAAACATAAATACTGCAGCATTATCACTCAATATAGAAGGGAGCAAATCATAAGTCTTTAGCCTACATGGAAAAAACTAACTGCAAGATGGTAACTAAAAATACACACCAGTATAATTGCATCATGCCCACCATGAAAAAGAGTGGTGGCAGCATCAGGTTGTGAGGAACTCGTATTTCAGCAGGTGGAGAAAAGCCCAGTCAGTGTTACTGAGATGATGAAGGATAAATTTTAATTTGCAGCAAAATATGTGAAAAGTTTCACCTTTCAGTAAGACAGTGATACTAAGCATGTTCTATAGAACATATTTGAGTGACCCAGTCAAAGCCCAGACTTAAATCTAACTGTGAATCTACAGTAAAAATTGCTCTTTACAGATATTTACCATTCAGTCCGGCTGTGCTTAAGTTATTTAGCAAAATAGGCTTATGAGCCAATATTTAAAAATTATTATCATGAAGGAATGGAATGCAAATCATAACAATTGTTTGTCACAAAATATTTAGAAAAGATCCACCATTTTCTATCTATTTTATAATTACTACTACTACTATACTACTTTTATTGAACTTTCAAAAACATCCCTTAAAGATTTTGGGATGCTTTCAGTCCATTTTTTCAATGGACTGAAGGTGTCGTTGCTCCCAAAGTTTTGGCACAGAGCCAAACACATCTAGGTTTGTTACATGCTTTAGCATGAAAAATACTCCATAATCTGGTGAGACTACCAGCTCTATCAACTACTGTTTTTTTTAAAACACTTATGTGTCCATTTTCCCTCTGTTTGATACCAGCAATGGTGGCAATAACCATTATACTTAGCTCCTATCAGAAAAAGCTTTAAGCATTGAGCAAAGGTTAGCATCATTCTAAAAAAAAAAAAAAATGCAGGTCCCTAAATGTGTTCAAGATTTCCTGTGGCTTTCTGAAGCTTCGTGGTGTTAAAGATCTTATATAGCAACATGCTTTCAGTTGAACCGGAGATGGAAGGCTGAGTAAAACCACAGTGTACTCTTGGCTGTTTAACCAAGGCAACACCCAGCTCTGTGGTTTTCTAAACCCCACAAACAGGTCAGGGAGCCCAAACAAGTCAACTGTAACTGCCTAAAAAAGAATGGTAGGAAAACACCCTTAAATTAAAACTATAGGCCCCATGTATGTGCTTGATATGGAAATGACTGACTTAGAAGATCTAATTTGTAGTTTTAGTTCAATGTTTATAATATAGAAAATGAAAATAAAATGTGCATGTCTTTACTTTATCATTCTCTTCTTCTTTTCAAACCACTGTTGACTTGTTTATTTTTATTCATTTATTCTTTTCTAACTGTATATTTATTCTAAACCCAATGTCAAGGCTATACTCTATTTTCAATGTCGTTTAATTATATTTCACGGAACAATTTCTTTATGAGTGGTAAAGTGAATTAATAAATATAAGAACTAAATATTACCAAGTATGCAGTGAAGATATGCAGTCATATGCAGGTCATATGCAGGTCATAGTAATTCCAAAAAAAGTAAAAAAAAAACAAACAAAAAAACAATGGACTATGTTTTCCAAGTTTTAAGACGCTTTGCTTCCGATCCAAACAGATTTCTCAATTCAAAATGTCTGGACGTAACCTTTTTTTGAAATATAACCAAGAACTATTTGATATAGGGATCTATAATTGGCACTTTCTGTCCTTAATATTAGTTAAAGGAATTAAATTTCATCCAAGAACCATGAACCCTGCAACTGAGGCGACATATCCACTTTCAGTTCTCACACTTTTAAGCATCTCCCAGCTATCCTCCTCGTCCACTGCTTCCCATGTCACTCATCTATTCTCATTCAGCCAAACTTTTATATAGTTTATCAGAAGGCACACATTTCTTTTGCCGAGTTTCTTTCATGAGATTTCTGGTTTCTCTCAACAGATGGACCCTGTCCAGAAGGCCGTGATGACCCACACCTTCGGACCACCTATTGTGAAGACAAAGAGGCCAATTATCTCCTGCAACGTTTGTCAAATACGCTTCAATTCAGAGGTATGATAGCTTTAGCTGCTTACAGACATTCACAAAACTATGCAGACTTTTTTTTTTTATTTTACAACTACAATCATCACAATAAGACCCAAACCTTTGGTGAATTTTACAAGGACCTTTTTTCTGACAGACCAAAACAGAAAACTGCCTAAAAGTTGAAAGATAAAAAAAAACATTTATTTTTTGGCAGTATAATCTGGAATAAATAGAACAACATGTAATTGTACTCAGATTTCCTTGAACAAAATCTTTTAAAATCTATTTTTTGTTTTCAAGTCTCTGAATGATCTCGCTGGCTCATCTTTACTTAGGTTTGCATGCTCTCAGGTTGGCTAACAAGAACATTTTTGACTGTTAAAGAGACATTTTATAATTCTAAAAGGAGCAGTGTGCCTGCTGAATTGGCTCCTAAAACGTGGACTGAGCTGTTGCTTATGGATGGGGAGGGTCTTCTAATTTTTAAAGACTTGCCACATCTCATGTACTTGATACAGTGTTGTCACATTATTCTTTGATCTAACCCGGTTTGTTGTAGCCCTTACTGTGTGATCATGTTTTTTGTTATATACTGACAAGAGAACACCTTGGTAGCAGATATTTATGCAAGCTTCACAAAACTGAAAAAAAACAATAAACAATATAAATAAAATAATTTATGATGCTGCCACCACAACGTTCTACCTCATGAATACATGATACTGTGTAATATAGACGATATTTTGTGTTTAGCCCACAAAGCCTAATTTTGGTTTTATCTGACCAGAACACTGTCTTCCACATGTTTGTTTGTCCTCTAGAGCAGGAATTCCCAACCTCGGTCCTATAAGGCCCGCTGTCCTGCAGGTTTTAGAGGTTTCCTTGCTCCAGCACAGCTGATTTTAATTGAAAGCTAATTAACAGGCTTTTGGTCTACTGCAATCATTATAATCAGCTGTGCTAAAGCAGGGAAACCTCTAAAACCTGCAGGACCGCGGGCCTCAAGGACCGAGGTTGGGGATGCCTGCTCTTGAGTGATGAGGTAAATTGTGAAACCTTGAGATAAAAGCTTAAAGGTACAGTTGAGGATTTTTGCATTTTTAAAAAAGACCCGCCCTCTCACTTAAAAAAAAAGTACATAACCCTGTACCCGCTCTTGAGAGGAAATGCCTATTAAACGTGTGCAAGAGCATGCAAGAGTCCATTTTGCAAACTCTGTTTAAACGTTGCTGTTCGCATTGATCATACAAGCTTACTTTCCAAAAGAAGATTTGCAATTTACCACAATGTTAGACTCACCACCAGTAAGTGAAAATGGGGACAAGCACGTAGGACGGCCTTATGTAAACATATCACCAGAATGATTGACAATTAGGAGGAGCACTTATTTTGATGACCCACTCAGAAAAAGAACATCATTCCACTATACCTTTAATTTAAAATTCATTTAAGAAGAATTTTCCCATATGAAACAACAATATAAAAATATCGATAGTGAAGATGTTAAAACATCATGTGCGGAGGATGATCCAAGGTGCATAAGCCCTGGGAAGACCTTTTTTAAAAGGGGAGCTACAAAGAGAATATTTGTGAATTGACCCACAGGTGGCGTATAAGGAATGCCATAAAAATGTTGGCTTACATGTAGACCTTTTTTCAAAGCTCTGCTGCACTAGAGCTTTGCTGATTTGAATCTTGACCTAAAGAGTAGATTCTCTAGATCCATGTAGATCGTTGACTGACAGCACAGCTGAGAAATGGAAAGTCTTTCTCAGCTCTAATTTTAGGTTGTTGTGACAGGGCAGGTATATGGGTAGAAATTCCTGCTTCCTTAACTTACACTGCTGTGTCTCTGAGAACTTTATCTTTGACTGACCAGTGTTAACAGAGTGTATTTTTTCTTTTTCTTTACGTTGAGTGGAAAAACTTTATATATCAAGAGAGGTAAAAAATGAATTGGTAATGTATCCATAGTTTATCCAATCAGGTTGCACTTCATGTCAGGAAAAAGTTTATTTGCAGATCTTTGAATATGAAGTGCTTTCGATGGACTGTAGATTTATGAGCCTTGGTTAGCAGCAGGGGTAAGAGCCACAGCTTGTCCGCTCAGTCACCCCGGTGCTGATCAAGCATGTTCCCTGCCTTTCACATTTGACAGGCAGAGGCTTTGCTAACATGGGGCTGAGAGTATGAAACTAAAGAGGCCTGAAGACATGAAACATTAGATGAATTATTTGTGTGTCCCCATTAAGGAGACAGCAGTGTTAACTGAAGAGCAAAAGCAAACAACTCATATTGCAAAGTTCCAAAAACCGCTGGTTAAAATGAGTGACATGAGCTGAGTTTGCTGTCGGGTTCCTAATTGGAGCGATGTTAGCGATCACATGTAAAAACGGAAAGTAAAAAGTTCTAAACTGCTGTTCATTGCATTAATAAAAACTTGTTTTGGTCATAAATGTGTTGACTAACAAAGCATGTCTACTTAAGGTGTTTAAGGTTTATATATTTAAAGGTAAAGGCAGCAGAAATTTTAACTACAGTAACTTATTAGGGTTTTTCATTTAGATATAATTTTTAAAAATGTCATACAGTAGAGGTTTATAAAAAAAATTGTTTCCTAACCAGTTAAGTCAAACAGAGAACCCATTAATTCAGCATAACATGGTGTTGCACCTTAAAAGGTTTATTAAAAAAATGTGAATGTGAGCGAACTGGAAATGTGCTGCTGATAAGTTGAACAAACTGATGGCCCTAAAAGCAAATACAGTGCAAACAAACATGATGATAAAGCAAGTCACTGAAGTGCTGCATATAATGTTTGTAGCTAAAGCAAATTTTCAGCTCCTGTGCTCAGTTGCACTTTTATATTAGATAGAATTTACAAAATATGCTTCTTCAAATTAGAAGACTAAAAACATCAAATTGTAAAATATGCATCTCATACACAATGCTTACTTATAATAATTAAAAATAAGTGCAGCTTTGGTATCCAGTTTTTAACTGGTAGTGGAGATTTTAAAATCAACTACTGTCTTGATGTCAGTTGTTAACGGGTTTCAGACCTTCAGTTTCAGTTTATTTATATAGCGCCAAGTCACAACGCATGCCATCTCAAGGCACTTTACAATTAAACCAGATCATATAGTCATATTGATTATAATTATAATTATTATTAAGTAGAGAATTAACTGAGAAGGCTGTTAGGTTCAAAGATGTAGGTTTGTAAAAGAAGGACTGAATACACAGTAAGGGATTTTCAACAACAGCTTCTGCAGGAGCGGAAAGAGCCCAACCTAACTTCCAGCTCTTTTTTCGACTCCCCTCCTGCAGCCGTCTTTCATTAACAGAACATAACACATGGTTGCAAAACAGTTTTGTTCTGACAGAACAATTGATCAGTTCATAAGACGTGAGGCTCCACCACCTGAATCACAAGGCAGGGTGGTCTCCTGACTGAATCACAAGACAGAGTGGAGCATCTCCTTGCTTCAATGCTTATATGTACATGCATTCATTTTATAATCATCATTGAATAAACCTAACAAAGGCCATTTCTCATAGGTTTGTCCTGCAGTTTACAGTCATGGTTTGCAGAGCTTTGGTAAACCTGATGCTGCTTTTCCCCTAACAAATATACTCAGTTGTTCATGTGCTGAATGATTAATTCATTTGTGAATTAGTTTAAGGAGACAAGGATTACTAAACTATCAAAATTTATTATTTTTATACTTCTCAAAGGTGTTAGAGTGGTGATACCATATTGGCTTTTTATCCATAATTTTGTTGCTGGGTCGTATGATAAGTCCATGTGTTTAGTTGCAGTAGGAACAGGTTGTGCCCATGCTGTCATGCAGTATGATATATGAGAAAACACCATAGCATGCATGTATAGCGGTGCTGCTTCGTTTGGTATGTAGCTTGAAGTAGTTGAGATTATTATTCTTTATATGCTTTTAAATTTAATTTGAGTTACATTTTTCAAATAATTTAACTTATTTAAATTCTGTGACTGGAAACATTTCTTCATTTTTTTATTCAATATTAAATCTCTGTTTCACTCTAAGCTCTTTTGATGGAGAAGCACATTAAGACTGTTATTGAGAGATTTAAAAATAATGCCTTTTGGATGAGGCACTGTTGGATGTCAGACATACTGGTTGGTAGAGAGTACAACTGCAGCCTGCTCAGGTGACTTAGCAGTTACATAAATAAACACATCATCTGCACAGAGCTGACAACCACAACCTGAGCAGTGCAAAGGTAAACAACAATGGGCCAGGTTTAGAGCCATGAGGAATGCCCATATTTATGTTCAAGAGTGCAGATATGTCTTAATCTACTTTAACACACTATATGCTAGAGTGCGTATTACATGCAAACAACAGGCAAAGACAGTCAAAGTCATGAGTGGAGTTAGAGGCTGGTAAGAATCTGTAAAGGTCAAGACAAGCACAGGAACACAGGGAGGAAGTCATGACACACAAACACCCCAATGAACCTCATGCATGCAACAGGACAGTCTGGTGAAAACTGGCTGTTATGTTTTTTATCTAAAGGTTTTACACCAAAACATATTACTAGAGGACCATGGCTTAAAGAGATTGATGTATGTAAAGGACATGGATAGGCATTTAAAATATGTAAGGTTCAGTCCAGCCCTCTCTTTAAGTGGACATTAAGTTTAACTCCCTCTCTGCAGACCTGTGTGCTCTCAAATGATTTACAAGTGTGGTGTACTTGACAGCAGAGGATTTTTATTTACTCCAGCATGTTTATATTTACATTCTCAACACCTTTGAGTTCACTTAGCACTCATGTAAAAAACTGATCCTTGAGGAGGGGTTCTCTGCTCTCAATGGCTGTCTATGAAGTGTTTTGCCAGAGCACCTGTTGGTTCACCCGGATTTTGTAAAGCTGCAAGAATCATCCGCTCTACTGCAACTCATCACCTTCTTCCACTGTAACCTGAGTAACTGAGAGCCTAAAGGACTGTGGACATTCTTAAATAATGAACAGATGCTCTGCTTTCAGTGCAGTTCTTGGCTTACTCACTGTTGCTGGGGTTTGCAACAGTTTAATTGCAGGTAAGCAGTTTACTTTTTATCAGAACATCGTCTGGCTATTTGATACTTATGCCCAAATATCATATTTTCTTAGTTAAAAAAAGTGTCCACGTTGCTTTGTAGGGAAAGAGTAAAATTTTAGCCCACTTTTTCATATTGGCATTCTGACATTTACCATAGCAACACGTTAGCCATATTTCGATGACCGTAACTTTCAGTGACTGTAGCTAAAAAATCTTTAAACCACAACTTTCACAAAGAATTAATGAAAGCACACAAATACACACACAGGGTTCACCACAAATAGTTCTTTAATTATCTTATTAGGCAAGAATTCAGTAACAGTACCCTGAACTCACTGCCGAGCATTTTTAAATCCCCGGTGCTTTGGTTTGTTAGGTCTTTAAGCTGCTGTGCTCAGAAAACCAATTACCTTTTCTGTCTTCTGTCACCAGTGTTGAAGAAATCAGTGCCAAAGTTTGGGAATAAAACTCATCTTCACTCCCCAGGAACCTTTACATGTGTTCTTTGCTACCTTGTAATTGTTTTTTTTTTCTTATCATAACATTTTATGTATTACTTATAAATAAACATATAAGTAAATATTTGTGTTTATTTATTTATTCATGTTCTTAGCCCACACATCATATTAAACAATGGTGCAAGGAAGAAACAAAGCTGATTGGCCTGTACATGTGTTCCACCCCTATTAATAGTTGAAGCAAGATAAGTTTTTGCTAGTTGATAAATGAACATGGAATGAGTGAAACAATAAAAAGGAGCAAAAGTGTGGACAGTATTAACAGTTAACTAACAAAAAAACTGAGCAAAATGGACAGGGAGATATAAGCAATAACTAAAAAAACAAAGGAAACAAGATTGCTAATAAGAAAATGTTTTATAAAAATAACAATAAAAAAAGACAATGTAAGAATTTGAGACAAAAGAACTAAAATATACATATACGAGGGAGGTTCATTAGCAGATTAAAAAAACATTTTTTAGCTGCTGAGTACATAGAAAGATATGGGTCTTAATGAAACAGGTAATTCAGACCAAATCCTATAACCTCTAAGACATATTCTGATGGTAAGATGTGCAGGAAATGGGTAATCATAAAGTGGGATTATCAGTGAATGATGAATGGTTATTGGAAGTTAAAAATTATAGTTGTAAAACTGTTTTTTTATGCTCTTCAGTGTGTATTAATCAAAAACATTTGTGTGTAGATGTCTAGCAGAAGCTGGTGGTATTGGTTATAATTAGCTGCAAAGTGAAAGAGGTCAGTTGCTGAAGTGCAGCTATTGAGAGGCAGGTGTTTTACCCACATGTGTTGTAATTATAATACTGCAATTTATTGCAGGCCACAGAGGACAGATTAGCCTGCTAGTGTTGAGCTCAGCTCTGCTGCAAGGTTGACGTCACAGTGTGCTGCATTAGCCAGAGTGACTGCTGCTGTGCCACCTCTCTCATCCCTTGCCTTCTCCTCTTGGTCCTCTCAGGCTACCATGATTCCCTGTCTGCTATATAACATTTTAATTTCCCTCATCAATTTTTATTTTACTTTTTTTTCAGTTTTTTCTCATTGTGTTCCATCTCCATGTCTCCTGATCTCATGCTTCTCTCTACCCCCTCTTCCTGTCGCTGCTGCTCGACTTTAGCACAGTAGATTTGGCTCCTCAGTCTCCTCTATCTGCTTTCTGCTCCTTTGTCGTTTCATAGATAAAACATCAAAGAACATCCTGCTTAGGATAGAAAGGGATTTTAGGAACATTTGCTCACTCCTTTTTTCCTTAAATCCCTTTTCTTTTTCCTCAGTCATTTAAATTTTGCTTTGTGCGACTCTGCTGTGACACTTCACAGGCAATTCAGCTTAGTATGCTATAAAAGAACTGCAGTTGTTAATGTTTAAAATCAATCGGCATTGTAAATAAGGACAGCAATTATGAGAATAAATCAAAATGTAATTACATTACTTTCTGACAACCAAATATTAAAAGTTCACTGTTAACATATCTTTTATATATGTATATATCTCACAGAGAAATTTGGGCATAATTCAGATAATTCCTGTTAACTAGTGTAAAAGATCCTGATATAATTTTTATTGTTACATGGGTTTTTTGGTTCAAAATTGACTCAGTGTTAGAATAAAATCTGCTATATTCTCCTATTTAGCTTGATTTTGATCTGTCAGTATCACATTAACAGGCAAATTTTAATGACCCTATTTTTAGATTTGAAAAATACTTGTATCCATCAATCCATTTTCCAACACACTTTATCCCAGCTGGGGTCGCAAGGGCTGGTGGTGTCTATCTCCAGCAGATGCGGAGGATAAGTTCATCTGAGTCACAAGCCTTAGAAATCGCAGGTTAAAAGCAGCTCAGATTAGAGACCAGGTCAATGCCACACAGAGTTCTAGCAGCTGACACATCTCTTGAGAGGAGACTGTGTGAATCAGGTCTTCATGGTAAAATAGCTGCTAGGAAACCGCTGCTAAGGACAGACAAAAAGCAGAAGAGACTTGCTTGGGCTAAAGAACACAGCGAATTAACATTAGACCAGTGGAAATCTGTGCTTTGGTCTGATGAGTCCAGATTTAAGATCTTTGGTTCCAATCATCGTGTCTTTGTGCGACGGAGAAAAGGTGAATGGATGAACTCTACATGCCTGGTTCCCACTGTGGAGCATGGAGGAGGAGGTCTGATGGTGTGGGGGTGCTTTGCTTGTGACACTGTTGGGGATTTCAACAGCCATATATATATAGTTGTGTCTGAATGTAAAGAACCATCATATTAGTTTTGGTCTGAAAATTGGGAGAAAATTCTGTTCCCCACTCTTTTAAATATAGGGGAGCAGAAGCTCAACTTGCTAAGGTGTTTTGATGCTCTTATTTCAAAAAGCAGTAAGCTGATTAAAGAAACTTGAATCTAATTAATAAGTGTCAGGATCATATTTGACCCCAATAATTGTACTTTGGTGGATATTAGTGGGACCTGGGGTTTTCTTCTAGCAGTATAAATGCAGGGAGAAAATAATATTGGGAATTTCTTCCCTTTTAGTATTTGCATGTTAATCTGCAAGCCTTCATAAAGGCTACAGGCAACAGAAGCCGGAGGAGTGGAGTTACACTAGCAGAGCTATATCTGTCATCGCCTATCAGGATACAGGCTATATGAGTAACACTGGCAGTTAATACCTCAGACTACTTCCTCAGAGGTATCTTGGACACATCGCATTTGTCCTTCCTTAGAACCCCAAGATGTACCTTTGACATGCTTTATTTGGATCCCATAGCTGTGTAATGGATATAATAAGAAACATGCATACATGTAGTCAGGGTGTGGAGGTTGTACTATTGCTGCCACGTGACAGCAGTAATACAAACTAATCTAATAAGGGTTAAGTTAACACAATGTAAACCCTGCTTTATACCTTTGGCCAAAACATTGGTACTTTGTGATTTAATCAAAAGTTCACTTAAAGTTTATTGGACATTAAATTAAGCTTCCCTTATTCATTTGCATTCTGTCTACCCTGTTAACATTGTTAGGATGGCGTTATGCCAGGACACAGCAGGCAAGAACCATGGTACTTTTTCAACAAATTGTCAGCAACAAAAGATAATTATGCATAGCACATGAGCACAATTATATCACAACAGTGGAGGAAAACAACCTGTAATTTTACCAAGAAACATCATCTTCTCAAAATTCTAAATTCATGGGTAAAGTAGTGCATATCCATGTGTGTCTTTGTGTGATTTTAATTAATCCTTCTCTGTCAATTGGAGAAAATAAATCATTTGAAAGAAAGAGTGACCTTTCTAAAAATGTCAGTCTAATTAAGAATACAAAGATTTTAACCTTCAAACATTTATTAAGAAAGACAAAACAAATCCTTCTTAAAACTACAGTACTTTATAACCATCACTCCTGCCAAAACAAATATATAGGTTGTTTACATTCCAGCTGTTATATGTAAATAATCTGATGTTGATTTTTTTATGCACAAATATACATTCACATTTTGTGATTATTATTGTTTTTTTTAATACTTTACTTGATTGCAGGTTTCTTTTAACACGAGAATGCTTTTTAGAATTAATGCATGGTGTTATTTTCAAGTTTCATTACAAAACTTGCCCTTATTGTATAGTATCTTAGTATCTGTAGTATTCTTTGTTTTTGATAGATTTACCCTTGTGTGAATCAGGCTTCAATGCAGCTAATAAAGTGGAACTTTCCCTAATAAAGGAAATAGAGGACACTTCATTTTTTATTTTCTATTTAGACGCCATAAACTTTTCATATTTTTACCTGTGTTGAGCTAATCTTCTTTAGTGTCCCTTTCTTTTCTCTTCTGTTTCCTTCTATGTCCTTTTCATCAGCAGATGACAGCCAACTGCCACTTGCAAACCCATTTTAGATAATCCCACACTCAATAATCATCATCAACTCCCCACTGCGGTTTGGTGGCAGAGGAGGACATAAAAATTCAGAGGCTAATCCTCTCTGACAGCCTCATCAGCACATCATACCAGCAAACCATTTGCTCAGGCTTTTCCTTCAGCAGAGGGACCAACAAACTGGGGGGAAATTCAGTGCCTGCAATGGACAGAAAGAGTTCACAGTTGCATGTTCAGATCACCTCCCTCTAAATCCAAGCCAAATACTGATTATATTTAGGTCAAATCAGATTTGTTTTTTTGTTTTTTTTTTAATGCATTACATTTTTAAGGTACCAGGTACTTTGATTCACTTTCTTGAATTACCTGTGGATTTGATAAATTTTAAGGACATGTTTTGATTCTTAAATTGGATTATTGTCTCTATTCATTTGTTCTATATTAGATTTAAAATGAGTGCCTCAGACAAAGATAACATTTTAATTTTTTTAATCGTCTGGTGATAATACATTAAACTGCTAATTAATTATGATATGAGGAATTAAAGCTTTAAAAAAAAAAACCCAAGGAACATCTTAGTTTTAGCAGCTGCCCGCCTTTTTTGTTGTGTCCTGTAGGTTTTTATATATTTTTTCAGCTTTACCAACTGTAACATGACACTGTTTATATTCCACTACTATATTGCTCTGTATGCAATCTTGGTGAGTCATTTGTCTGATAACATTTTCCTATGTTTTATTATTTCCTACTCATAATTTTGAATGTTTAATATTTTTTTAACTTTTGTGTTGTTTTATTTTTATCCATTCTGGTTTGTCTGTGGTTTATTTATTTTATTGTTCTCATAGAAATATGCTTTAATCATCACTATATCTGAAAAACCTAAACTTTTGCATTTCCACTGTTCCTTATTTTCTACAATTGACTAACAATTATTTTCTTTTGTTATTGATATAATTTCTCTATTTAGTTATTTTTGTCAGTGTATTGTTTGTCGCCGGTGCTTCTGTGTTTGTCCTAAAGCACTTTGTGTTTCACAGACTGTTAAAAAGTTCTCTGTAAATACATTTCTGATATATTTCTTTGAAACTGACTGATCTACTAATGTAAAGAGTATGCATTTACAGCTAAACCTGCATACAGCCGAAGCCTTTAAAATGTGACTATAGAGTGATGGAGGACACCCCCTTAGTTTTCCCACAACCATTGCAGGTGTTAAGTGTAATCAAAAAAATATTTACGGTCTGTAAGAGAAAAGATTATCAGCCTTTTCTGTCAATTGAACCACAGCATCATATGTTCAATTTTTGCTGTTTTTGAAGCCAAAACTTTTTAAAAACTTGATATACATTAATACCAGTATCTGATGATGTCAAAATGATTGTCAAAAAAAGAAAAACGGAGCAAACATATCATATTTATTTAAGGTGATCTTGCCATGTTTATTTTATTTTTTGTCCAGAGTCAAGCAGAGGCCCATTATAAAGGGAATCGCCATGCTCGAAGGGTGAAGGGCATCGAGACATCTAAGACATCACGTGTACAAGACGGAGATAAACAGCAGCCTCTGCCTCCAACCTCACCCCTCCCACCAGGCATCCCACCATCCAGCCTGATGCCTGATTCTAACCCCAACAAACAGGGTGAGCATTGTCAGATGAGAGTTTTCACGTACGAACAACCTGGTCCAAAATCTCCAAAGCTCTTGTTCATAATGACAAAAAGTAATAAAACAAAAATAAGAGATTTTGTGTCAGTTGGATTTAAGAAAAAAGCTTGAATTCTTACTTGGTTTATAGTTAGAAGATGCTTTTTTTCTGTTTCATTTTACATACACACCTGTCATAGAGAGATTTGGGTAGACAATGACTCCAGGAAACAAGTATCATCATGTAAACATATTCTGTCACAATGGGTTGATCAGGCTGTCTGTTTGCACATCCAGATGGAGTCTTACTGCAGCCTGTTTGACCTCAGGGAAAAAGCACAACTGCTGAAAGCGTTGCCTGATTTTTTTATACCATAATTAAACCAATGATGATTTTCAAGTATTCATTTACTGACCAGAAATAATTCTGATGCCTACAGATGATTCTCAGTCTTGTCCCAGCCTGAAGGAGTCTCCCTTAAACCCCAACGACCTCCCATCAACTCCAATCAACTCAGCAGATGTAGAGTCATCTGTCGGCACACCTTTTCCATCCTCTCCCTCCTCTTCAGCAGCCCTCAGTAGCTCTTCGGGAGACCCAGCAGCAGCTGCTCTACCTGACACCCCCTCCCCTGCACCGAGCCAATCTTCAGGAGAGTCAGAGGAGGAGAAAGCCAAGAAGCTTCTCTACTGCTCTCTCTGCAAAGTAGCAGTTAATTCCCTCTCACAGCTGGAGGCACATAACAAAGGTTGGACCAATCTGCAGAAGCTTCACTACACCACATAAACATCTTAAACTCTTTAAATTATACCTTCACAGTCCCAATTTACTTAGTTAATTGGAATATAGGTTCTAAAGAGGCCTGCTAGTTAGGTTAAATGTGCCTTTTAATAATAACGGATTGATGTGGGTACCAACTATGCTTTTCATTGAGCCCCTATTCTTGTATGAAAAATGATTTTATAGGTCTGATTTTAATCTGGATTGTTTTGTAAGCAAATAAGACATGAAAAAAGCCAACCCATTTAATGCATTTCACCTGGTGAAATTAGTTACTGAAATAACTAAACTTTTCAATGATACGCAAATGTATTAAATATGACTTATTATCATTTCTAATCTCACAGACTTTAGTGCATAAAAAAATCTCACATCTCTAAAGCCTGAAAAGTGACATCTCAACCCTTTGAGGTTCTGCTCATTTCACATGTAGCCCATGAGGTTTTCCCGGCTATAATGAAAACGCAAATTAACATTCTAACACTTGAAGGACTTTTAGTCTCATGAGCCTAAAAAATGATTGTTGGAGACAAACCTTGTAATGTCCCATAAAAAGGGGGAAACAAGGACAGATGGTATGCAATGCAAAACACATTGTTTCCATTCTTGTGACATAGTGTAAGTTCTAGGTTTTGTTTGTTAAAAAATAAATCTCAGAAGCATTTTATTGGGTTAAGTGAAGAAATTTTGGTCAGGCACAATAGTGACAAATGTTTTACGTTTCTACTTAAAATTATTTACATTCCTGATAACGGTGTCTCAAAATAAATTGATGTTTTGTATGTATTCTTTGAGGACTAATCCCAGGGATCTGTTTCATGAAGCAGGTTTAACAAAGTCAGATTTAAACCCTTAACTCTAAATTGATCTAGCCTAAATTCAGGAACTCTGAATTTTTGGTTGTACAACAGCTGCTATGAATTAGTTCAATCAACTCCAAGAAGAACCACTCAGAGTTTAGCACACGCGTAGCAAATATGAAAAGCCATTATCAGTGGAGAACCGATTCACGAGTCAGCATGACAACAGGTAACAGGAAGTGCCTATTTCACCCCATCATTGTTAACATAATGCAAATCCTAACCGGTAATATCAGGAATATGGAGATCTGAAATGAATTTATAGACATCCAGAATGTTAATTCTAAATGTAAAGAATGTCATTTTGTTTGAAATGGTCATTTAGACAAAGAAAAATGTTTTTTCAGATACCAGGAATACGTATTCATCAAAACTAGTACATATCAAGCTGGCTTGCCATAGTCTGTTGTTGCTGCACATTACAGGATTGTTTCTTGAATGGTAGTAAATCAATGTATCTATTTAGGTGAAATCTTTTGGCAGCAGGTGAATATAAACTATAATGAATATTATGTTAAGCAAGCCAAAAACGAGTAATCTCATACCCTGCACTGAGTTGTAGAATCATCTCCTAATAAATATTAAATTCCCTGTGAAAAAATGCAGATCATTCTTTGACAAGATTCTCGTCAAACGGACATGCAGTGTTTGTTTTTAAAACCTAATGTATATATGTATATATATATCTATATATAGATGTACATATACATAAATATATATATATATATATATATATATATATATATATATTATGCACAAAACTATGACAAAAATCGTACTAAATCAGGGAACAAAACAGGATTATTGGCTGTAAGGAGAACGGAGACAGAGGACACTGAGTTTACTGAAGAAAACCTTCTCCCAACCAGGTTGGGGAAACTCTCTTTGTTAAACGAAAGTATCCCCGTTTCCCTGTTTTCAGGTTTGAAAAACTTAGGTTTTGGTAAACCTGCTCCCCAAGGTGTTAGGGTTCTGCCCTTTGTTGTGTAACTTTTTAGTTTCATTAAAATTTTATGTCTTTTTAGTTTTAGTTTTCTGGCAGTGTTGTGTTTTTAGGGACAAAAAGAAAGACATTATCAATTAATCAAATGTTGCTGAACATGTTGATCAATTCTAGGTAGAAATTGTAGAATTTAACTCCATTGTTTGAGGTGCAAATTAATGTGCACCTGCAATATTGATTTGATATTCCCCTCACTCACTAAATGAACATAACAGATCTTTCAGTAAGCTGCAATTAAAGGTATATTTATTTGAGGACTTTTGAGTGAGCTGCTGTAAGGAATTCTAACTTCTCTGACATTATTATGCAAAACCAGGTGATTCTTGCCCCCAAAAAGAATAAAAAATAAGATAAAATTATGCTGGTCCTCTGCTGTTCTCAGGAACCAAACATAAAACAATCCTGGAAGCTCGAAGTGGACTGGGACCCATTAAAGCGTATCCACGTTTGGGTCCTAAACCCAGCCCTGAGCAGGGAGGCGAGCTCTCCTCTGATCCAAACACTCAGGAACGCACCTTCCACTGTGAGATATGCAATGTCAGAGTCAACTCTGAGCTGCAGCTTAAACAGGTAAAAATATGCAGTGAAGCCCAATGCAGAAATTGCTTGCCATAACCTTATACTTGTTGCTCTTCCTTTTATGCTACAGCATATATCGAGCAGAAGGCATCGAGATGGGGTTGCAGGTAAACCTAATCCTCTTCTCAGTCGGCACAAGAAGCGCACAGACTTTATGGTAGGTGTTTGCCCCCCCCCCCCCCACAAAAAAAAAAAAAAGAAGGATAATTTTAAGATTGTGAACAGCCTGAAC
>NW_015150500.1:1688859-1701252 GCF_000732505.1 Cyprinodon variegatus
CCCCCCCCCCCCCCCCCCCCCATGTTTTGGCTGCTGACTAGGGTTTATGTTGCAATGCAGCAACAGTCTTCTTTTTTCTCAATTCTCTCAAAGGAACTTCAAAAATCCCTAGGACCTGGGCTTTTACCAAGTCCTTTGGCTGTCGCAGCAGCGATGGCAGCAGCAGCTTCATCCAATCAGCTGGCCCTACGCCCTCCTGGACTGACCTCCCATCCTCATACACACCTGCTACAGGGAACACCACTCAGCTTGCTGAGGCCTGCCCCTGGTCCCATCCGCACCACACATGGGCCCATACTCTTCACTCCTTACTAACAGTAAGGGAAATAAACCTCAATCAGGAAGAAGCACACTGTGAACTGGAGGCAACCATGTGCCATTGATAGCCAAACTGGCTGGTCTGGCTGTACATTTTATTTTTATTTATATGAAATATAAATATTTCTCCTCATTGTGTTTAGATGTTTCTATCCTCTCTGGTTTCCCTTCGTTACTTGGGTACCAGATGGTGATCCAAACCCACGAGTTGACAATTTAAAGAGGACTTCTTCAAGTATTTAAAGTCTGCATTTAAATGTCAACAGTAACTATATAGTGCCTTCAAAATGTATTTATTCTCCTTGAATGGTTTTTTATTTACTTTTTTTGTGGGATTTTAATTTATTGATTCAACTCAAAGTCCACAAAATACAGACCCAAAAATAAAAAATCTGAGAAAGCAGTGTTTTCTTTTGTGTTCAGACCCTCTAAGTATGATTTTCTGGAGTCGTGTTTGCTGCATTTAAAGCTGCAAACTACAGGTCTTCATAAATCTTCTAAATATTATTACAATTACTATTGCTCTGGCAAAGAAAGCCCAAATCTGGGTCAGTTGCATGGCTGGTGTCTGTGAACAGCAGTTAACAAGTCTTAACATATATTTTCAATCAGATGTAGTTTTAACTTCCATCACCACAGGCACTCATTCTCCTGGAAAATTAACCTCCATTCCAGTTTTTGCAGCCTCCAATATTTAATTTTTTTCTCCTCCAAGGATTGCCCTGCATTTAGCAGTATTGAACAGATTTTCTATCATGTCTTAAGAAATAGTACCTTCAGGGTAAGAGAGACCCTTACCCTGTGAGCTGGAAACCCATTCCTCTGACCCCATTCTGTCCCCTTACATGGCCTACCACTTTCTGGCTGTGTTGCTGTCATTCTCAAACACATATATTTTCTTATCATTCAGTTGACTGTGGGACATTTAGAAGAGGAAATTTCATGGCTGGATTTGTTGCAAAGGTGGCATTCTGTCACAGTTCCAAGCTGGTTTACAATTAGCTCCTGAGAGCAAACCATTCTTTCACCGATGTTTGTAACAACAGTCTGCATGCCTAGGTGATTGATTTTATACACCTTTGGCCATGGAATTATTGGGATAACTGGTTCCAGTAATTTCAATGGGTCTATCTATAGTGTATGTTCCGATGAAAGAATAATTCCTTCAAAGCTCCTACGAAGTTACCATTAGCTTCTTTGTTCAATCTCTGATTAATGATCTCTTTGTCAATCCTTTCAGTTTGAGTGGGGGGCATTTCTTGGTACTGTAGGTTTTCAGCTTTACCACAATGAACAGTGTTCTGTGAGATGGCACACTTAAATTTACACCAAGACTTTCTCTCCGGTCTCTGTACTGGGTATCCAAAATTAAAATGTACCGCTAAGAAAGTTAGGGAAACAGAATATTTCAGGGAAAATACATTGAACACCACATGGGGAGCCTACCTTGTATCTCCAAACCCAGATTTAAAGTTCATTGAAGCAGTGTGAAAAACACTAAACAGCTCACAGGGTAAGGTGACTTCCTCAGCAACCCACAGAAGGCAATGTCAAAAACGAACCTGTGAGGTAATCCTTCTGCAAAAACCTAAACCATCAGTTTCAATTAGATTTATGGGAGAAGTAACCACATTGTGTGGATGTATTGTGACCCATTTGTTTAAGTGACACAATACTTTTTTTTAAAGCAAAGTCATCATATATACCCAAAAAGCTAAATAAAATCCAACTAAATTTGATCAGTGAGTCGTCATGGTACCACTTTTTAGCTCCTGTTCCCAATAATTAATGCTGTTAAGGTAGTTGGTTGTACTCTTTGGGGGTGGAGGGGAAAACAGGTCTGAATACAAATTCACCAATCTTTTTCAGAATGTAGAACATCTTTTCCTCCTACTTGAGGTGCTTTTAGCAATAAATCTTAAGGACCTTAAGGAACTAAAAACAAGCTCAAGAGGTATAAATATATTGGGAAAGGCACTGTTAGCAACCAATGTGGCAGAATCAAAACCCTACCTCTTTTTTTTATGTTCATCCCTCTTCATTACAAATTTTCAGCAATTATGAGTTACACAGAATTAGATGTATAAGCTACAACAAAAATGCAGCTCTAACTTAAAGAAACTGCTTCAACTGATTGAAGGGATTGAATTAAAGTTATGCAGGTTTATTCCTTTAATTTAATAGATTGAGTTTAGTGAAGTCAATTCAATTTCTTGTTGCAACTGAAGCAAATCATTTATGTTAGCACTGCATTCTCTTTTTAGTGTAGTAGATGCATCTGAAATTTGCTAGACTCATAACATAGCTGTCAGGGTAGATTGCACCAATGTAGTTCTGCTCTTGTGGCTCACACAATTTGCAGATGACTCTATGTTGTTGCAACTTGGTTACTTTTTAACAGTTGACTTATATTTGCCTCCATGGGACACAAAAAAGAACTAAAGAGGCAATGGAGGGGAATATAGGAAATTACATTTTTGTCTTAAGATAGAAGTGATATACACAGGAATTTCTAAAGAAGAAATTTGCACTTTGCAGATATCAGTATTTGTTTTTGTGTTCTGTATACAATGCAGTTAGACTGGATCAGAAATATGTTTATTGCAGTTTGTTTTTTTTACTGAGTGAAGATATTGAACCAACACTGAACTCTTAATGAATCCCAGACAATTGTGGACTCAAACAGCTATTGTGACAAAAATTTTCCAGAGCACACATAAGTAAACACTTTTGTTGAAAGGTCTGCATGTGATCATCTTCATTTTCTCAACTGTAACGCACAGCTAGAAGCTTTCAGTGTCCTTCTTGGAGTAACTTTCACACTGTGAGCAAACCAGGTCTGCTACTCATTTATGACTTCTGTCCAGGTCCTTCTAATGTTGGGACACAAAAAAGGACCATCTTTGCCAGATACAGCACTGGAAGAAAGGAAACAGTGGGAGAAAAGACACCAGCAAAGGACATTTACAGGACCACTTACACTGATGAGTAGATGTATGCAAAGACTAACAACTACAGATACCAAAAACGTCACATCTTTGGGTCGTTTTGGTATTAAACAGTATATTTGTCTGGTCTGCCTTGTGTTCTCTGTTCTCCCAAGGTAACTATCAAAAGCTCTTAATAAGGAATTGTGGATATTGTTAGAAGAAAACTTTAGGAAATGGAAAATGTAGCAATACAATAAGCACTACTGTTACTTTCTTGTTGTAAACTGCAATAAAAAAAAACAACATGTAAACAAATGTAATAAATGTCCCTTAGGAGAAGTTTATTGAAACGTTATTGTAAATGTAGATTATTTAAAAAAGAAATGACAAACTTCTTGTTGGGGTTGCCCACTTGTTCAATTTAAACTAGGAAATCAATAAAACTGAGTTTTTGGTTGAAAGACATGTTTACTTTTTTTATTTTTGCATAGACATTGTGTTATTTAAAACCACTTAATTAATGTTGATTTGATGTGAAATGAAGTCCTTTTAACACCTTAAAATCCATCTTTGATTGGCATAAGTGGTGTGAGTATGTACAGATAAGGCTGATATTATTTAGACCTGTAAATGAAGAATAAATGTAACTGTGCAGCCTTAGTTAAATGAAGGACATAAGTGTTGGGAGAAGCTGAGCTGACACTCATCCAGAGGGAAATGTGCTCAGCAGGTAGATGCCAGAAGAGAAACATGGATTATCGTGTTACAGCTCTGAGTTAATCACTCAGGAACTGCACAAAAAGAAAGAACTGACAACTGAGAAGTTGTTTTAAACCAAAGTTCTTGAACACCAAATGCAACCAGACATCCTGGTAGCATTAACCCAGCAGTCGCTCCAAACACACAAAGAACACCTAAATTATGTTTGTTTTAGTTTTGCTCAATGGCTTGTGTGCTGTGATATTTTGTTGCTAAAAATGGCCAAACAAATGCAATAAGGCCCATTGTATTCTGGATGTACTCTGTTCCATACATTTTTGCTTGAAAGCTGCAAACACCTTCATGAAAATACAGTATAATCTTTAAAGGCCTACACCAAGTTGCTCACCAATGCTGCTGCTTTTACAAAGGGTTCCGGGATCTGGGATTTTGACTTTAGATATGCTGTTGTTGTGATTTTTTTTGTGCAAAGCAAGGATCTAAGGATGAATATAATTCAAACACTGGTTTTAAACAGCTAATATTTCCTGCAATAAACAGGGAAATCAGGTTTCTGTCTGGCTTAAATGTATTAAAGTATAACAGAAGATGTTTACTTTATCACCATTAAGGGTTACCTCTTGAAGATAATTTTTTAAATTTAAACTAGGAAGATGAATTAAAAGGGGTTAGAAATAGTTTGCAACACAACTCACATCCTCCTGTTTAGTCAAGTGTGAATTGGAATATATGATGGTTTTGTTAGATGAGGAATTTCCCACTTTTTACATATTACAGTAGGCTTTTTGGCGTCCCTAATCATCAGTTAAAAAAAAATAATTCTGTTGCATTGGTTCAATGAAAAATTATGATTTTTAATTTACCCATTTCTGAATATTACCTTTGCTTCCCTTATTCCTTTACTATTAATTCATTGTATAAACAATACATTTTTTTGCAGTTTTTTTTTCTCATGACCTTATATACTGATGAAATTAAATCAACCTTTCTATAAAATATGGCTTTAAATAAATGCAAAATCTGCTGCAACACCAACTGGTTTGGTCCGCCCCATGTAAACTTATTTATGATTAACAAATTCAACCACATCATACAGTCAAATTGATTTTAGGTTTTCTATCTATGGAAAACCAGTTGATTGCATCGACTCATTGATTCAAAGGCAATCCCTCACACCAAGCATGTACACTCACTGGCCACTTTATTAGGTACACCTGTCCAACTGCTCGTTAACACTTAATTTCTAAGCAGCCAATCACATGGCGGCAACTCAGTGCATTTAGGCATGTAGACATGGTCAAGACAATCTTCTGCAGTTCAAACTGAGCATCAGTATGGGGAAGAAAGGTGATTTGAGTGACTTTAAACGTGGCATGATTGTTGGTGCCAGAAGGGCTGGTCTGAGTATTTCAGAAACTGCTGATCTACTGGGATTTTCACGCACAACCATCTCTAGGGTTTACAGAGAATGGTCCGAAAAAGAAAAAACATCCAGTGAGCGGCAGTTCTGTGGGCGGAAATGCCTTGTTGATGCCAGAGGTCAGAGGAGAATGGCCAGACTGGTTCGAGCTGATAGAAGGGCAACAGTGACTCAAATAACCACCCGTTACAACCAAGGTGGGCAGAAGAGCATCTCTGAATGCACAGTACGTCGAACTTTGAGGCAGATGGGCTACAGCAGCAGAAGACCACACCGGGTGCCACTCCTTTCAGCTAAAAACAGGAAACTGAGGCTACAATTTGCACAAGCTCATCGAAATTGGACAATAGAAGATTGGAAAAACGTTGCCTGGTCTATGAGTCTCGATTTCTGCTGCGACATTCGGATGGTAGGGTCAGAATTTGGCGTCTACAACATGAAAGCATGGATCCATCCTGCCTTGTATCAACGGTTCAGGCTGGTGGTGGTGGTGTCATGGTGTGGGGAATATTTTCTTGGCACTCTTTTGGCCCCTTGGTACAAATTGAGCATCGTTGCAACGCCACAGCCTACCTGAGTATTGTTGCTGACCATGTCCATCCCTTTATGACCACAATGTACTGAACTGACATGGATAATGCGCCATGTCATAAAGCTGGAATCATCTCAGACTGGTTTCTTGAACATGACAATGAGTTCACTGTACTCAAATGGCCTCCACAGTCACCAGATCTCAATCCAATAGAGCATCTTTGGGATGTGGTGGAACGGGAGATTCACGTCATGGATGTGCAGCCAACAAATCTGCGGCAACTGTGTGATGCCATCATGTCAATATGGACCAAACTCCCTGAGGAATGCTTCCAGCACCTTGTTGAATCTATGCCACGAAGAATTGAGGCAGTTCTGAAGGCAAAAGGGGGTCCAACCCGTTACTAGCATGGGGTACCTAATAAAGTGGCCGGTGAGTGTATGTAGTGACAGTGGAGATGAAAAACTCCTTTTTAACAGGAATAATTGAATTGAAGAATTGTATTGTCTCGAAATAAAAAGATAACAGGAGAAATACCATGAAAAAGTAAAACTAACAAGTAATTCCAGAACCAGATCCTATTTAAAGGAAAACACAGAATAACATAAACCACCAAAAGTAAAACAAAAGCAAAGTCTAGCAGAGTAGATCATGTCACAAATGCAGTTTATATGCAATGTGATGCAATTGTAAGAACCATACCAACTTTATTCATGAAGCACTTTAGACACTGACTGGACAAAACGGCTGTAGAAAATCATAAAATGCAATGCAATTATAAAATAAAAAGATCAAATATAAAATACATATTAATATACAGACACAATAAAACTAAATGAAACCTTTGATTGAAGAAATCAGATGAATAAAGGTGGGTCTTATGAAGAGACCTAAAAACAGCAAGTGAAGAGGCCTGTCTTATCCCCAACAGAAATTCATTCCATAGCTTGGGAGCTGCCATAAAAAAAAACACGGTCCCTGCTGAGCTTGCACTTTGTCCATGGCACCTTCAGAAGCAACTGATCAGCTGACCTGAGGGAACGGGAGGATGTGTAAGAATGTAACATCTCAGACAGATAGGGAGGGGCAAGATCATTAAGAGCTTTAAAAACAAATAAAAGGATTTTAAAATGAATCCTAAAATGCACTGGCAACCAGTGTAAGGAAGCTTAAATGAGTACTATAAAGGTCTTTATCTCCATCTGGTGGAAGAGTACAGTTTTTTCTAATTCTTCCAACTTCTGCCCTTATGAATCTTATCTTTAATCTTGTATCAAATTTTTTTCTTTGTCAATAATCTTCTTTGATAAAATGTTTTAATTTCTTTAAAAACTGTCTATCACTTAATTACAATAATGCTTTGCTCTATAGCGGCAGGTTATTTAAATGTTTTTATTTTATTTGACATTCCAACTTATCAAGTCTGGGTTTTTTTATTACTTTATTGTATTGTTAAAAACTAGAGAAAAATTAAAATGTTTAGCTAAGGTTTTGTTTCATCCTGAATTCAAGTGTATGATGATGTGTCCATCTGTTGCCCAAGACAGTAAAAGACTTGGATGAATTTATCTATATTTTAGATGTAATGTCTCAAAATAGTCTTGAATTACCCAAAAGCTTTGTGTTAGAACTGGTTGTTCTTTTAAAATTGTACTTAAAATATAACTATATTTATATATGTATCTGTTAAGGGAATTTTTTTATTACTAAATAGCCCAGAGGTTTACCAAGTTTTAGCTGGGACTGTAAAATCACAATCATTATGAATAATCATCACTTAACTATCAGATAAAGCAATGTGTTAAACTGTATCGTAACAAGCATCAAAATATGAGAAAACAAAACAAACAAACAAAAAATTCAGCTACATTCAGCTTATATATATAGCGCTAGTTCATAGCACATTTCATCTTAATTGGCTGGTTTATACTCAATAGCTGAGTTGTTAAAAAAAGGGGGGATGGTGGATTTTATTTTTATTTTTTATTTTTTTTGGAAGCATACATAGCCTAATGAATATAGTCTATTAACCTAAAGCACTATGCATGGTATGGTTGTAACATGTCAGGTACACTGGTCAATAACCTTGACCAAGGCACCTTTCAGGAAAATTGCAGTCAGTCCCTGGACTGGCATGGCTATCATTGCCCCTACATAGTTAGGGACAAATGCTGAGGAAAAATTTTCCACTGGGTTCAGCTTCATATGTAGTCACGGTAGGCCACTTCTTTGATTTTATTTTGGAAAATCTTTTGTCAATGAATCTATTAGGATTTGGAACAAAACCTCACAAAACATTGTAAATTAATCTCTCAAGTCAATTTTTTTTTAATTACCGTAAATAGAAACATCTGAAACAATTTCCAAAATCTGAAAAATTGCTTACAAATTCAAATACATTCAAATCAAACCTGAAAATCAAACAAGCCTGTATAAAATCTAATAAGTTTACTCACCATTCAAATATTCCTTTAGCATATTTATTTATAAAAACAGACTGTCAGAAAAACTGTTTTGCTTCTGTTGGTTAATTTAAAGTAAGATAGGCCACATGCTGGCAATAAATCAGTTAAAACTATTCAGGTCACGTCAGTCAAACTAAGCTATTTACCATTGATCGGATGACAGGCATTCTGCAAGTCACACGAGTGACCTTGTAGTAAGATGTCAACATTCAATTTATTTATGACCCTTAGCCAGACATTTACATCACATTTTGGCAGTTCTGTCAAGTTAATAATCTTAATACATGTCTTAAATGGCTTAATTAAAATGCATTTTTCAAACCTTCGATTCTCTCCTGCAGGTTTCCTCCACTGCTCTCGACCACAGCTTCACTTGTCTCACCAACATCTTCTAGATTCTGGCTGTCACCTACCAAAACAGTAGTGGTCTACACATTCATTTTATGTTCAATTTACAACCAAAATACATATTTTGAATGTTCACCAATGCCTGTACACTCTAGAGCCGGGGTTACCAATTAAAAATCAGCGTGGTCCAATAAAGAAAATCAACAACCAGTAAAGGTCCGGGGCATTTTTTATTATAATTTGTTACTTTAAACAGAGGTTTTTATACATCCATGTTATACATTGACTTTTTAAATAATAATAATAATAATAATAAAAAACATTTTTTTTCCATTTTAAAATCTAAAGTGTTTTTTAAAGTAGAGAACAACAATCATTCAGTTTGGTGTATAGACAATTTCCTGATTGACATATTTTATAAAATGCCTGAACTGACCATTTGTTATTTTTATCTTTCTTTTTTACTGCTTAATGAAATAAGTGGGCTTTATGCTGCCCTGCAAGGCTTTTATAACTGGGTTTTAATGGTGGCAAAGCCATTTTCAAGCACATATTAAAGCCTGGATTGATATTTATTTTTTAATTATGGTCATTGTGGGGAATCTTGCTTCACAGCAGTAGGTTGAGCCAAACATACTTTTCTCCTTCTTTCCCATCGCCCTGCTTGCCACAGGTTTGCCTGCATTCTCTAAAAGTAACTAGCAGCGACCCTGACTGACACAGCTCATTGGCTAATTTGTATCACGTGTAGCCTGGTCCTGGATGCTCCAGAGGGCTTTACCCAGTTACCAGGAGAAGTGGCACAAGTGAAGTTAGACACTGCCATTGGACAACATGCGGTAATTTATAGATGTTTTAAATCAGGTTGGGTCCGGATTAGCCAGCAGGTGGGTCCTGGTCCTCTAACCCGTGACCTCTGCTCTAGACTAATTATTGTGTGTCATGACAACTTTAAATAAAGAAAAATGTTTGTGCTTCAAACTAGTTTACCTAGTTTTGCATGCTATCGCTATATCCAGAGATTAGGACTTCTACATATTCGGTGACACAATAGTAAGGTTATAAAAGGTAATGTCTTCTGATTCTTGTGATACCTGAAGTGTTAGTTTTTGCCTTTTTAAAAATTAAGTCCCTCAAATCATGTTGTCTTTGCCGCTTGGCCGAGATGCTGTTCAGAACACCGTTACCTGCTCCATTTGTAGAGCACAGCGCACAGCCTGCTAAATGTTGAAAGGGCAATATTGCCATTACTGCCATTACTGTTAACATATAATATATATAATAGAAATTTACACATTCAGTGATAAAATGTTACAGGGTAAGATATGGGGGGATGGTCATTTAAGAAGAGGGATGATTTTTAAGATTTTTTTAAGAAGGGGGATGGCACCCCCCCCCTCAACTTGAGTACTGTTTATGTTGCAGTTAACACAGATATGCCCCCCCCCTTAAGCAGACACTCTGCTGCACCTCCCCAAAATTTTAGGTGCCCCCAAACAGTGCCGCAGATACGAGGCCTATGAATAGTCAATCTACATCTGCTCTACACTATGCGGATTTCCTGTTTTGTACCTTACCAGCTTGTTTTGTTTCTAGGATTGCAAACGGCTCTCGTTGTCCACACTACAAGGACAACACATATTCAAGCAATTCATGAGGGGAGATAGCGATGAATGTGGGGCTAGATACGGCCGAGATGGCGAGGAAGTGGCAAAACACAAGGGACAAGTTGGTGCGACATGAGTGTGAACGTGAGCGGGGATCCAGGTGGAAAAAGGGTCCCAGCGTTCTATATCTTCATGTCCTGGCTGAAACCCTTTGTTAAACATTGACAACGTTGAATTTCCCTTCAGAGGTACCATATGCCTAGCTTGCTAACATGAGTGAACATGTACTATCCTTCCTGTGGCACAGACAGTGCTGATTGTTGTTCAAACAAAAGTGTCCCCTGCCAGCGGATCCAGCTCACCACCAGGTGGTGATCGATTGACAGCTCAGCCTCTCTCTTCACCCGAGTGTCCAAATATACGTGACCGGAGAGCAGATGACACAACTACAAAGTCGAGCATTGACCTCCGGCCTAGGGTGCCCTGGTGCCACATGCACTTATGGACATCCTTGTGCTCAAACATGGTATTCGTTATAGACAAACTGTGATTAGCACAGAAGTTCAAAAGCAGAACACCACTCTGGTTCAGATCGGGGAGGCCATTCCTAATGATCACCACTGTCCAGGTCTTACCGTCGCTGCCCATGTGGGCAATAATTCCCCCAGTAGAACAATGGAGTCCCCAGCTGAAGCGCCATCTAGTACCCCTACCAAGCACTCCAAGAAGGCTAGGTACTCTGCACCGATGTTGGGCCCATAGGCCGAGACAATGGTGAGAGACCTGTCCCCAATCCAAAGGAGTAGAGACAGGACCCTCTCGTTCACTGGGGTGAACCCCAACAAGTGATGACTGAGATCGGGGGCAATGAGCAAGGCCACCCCAGCCCGCCAACTCTCCCCGCAGGCAACACCAGAAAGGGGGGAGTCCAGCCTCTCTCCAGGAAATGGGACAGAACTTAAGCTGTGCGTAGAGGTGAGCCCGACTATATCCAGCCGATACCTCTCAACCTCCAAGATCTCTGGCTCCTTCTCCCCCAGCGAGGTGACGTTCCACATCTCTACAGCCAGAAGCTGCATGTGCGGACCAGGCGATTAAGGATCCCACCTCGACCACCACCCAGTCCTCTCTGCACCTGACCCCTACGAATCCCTCTGCGGGTGGTGGGTCCAGAGGAGGGCAGGCCCATGTCCTCCATTAAGGCTTGGCCCTACCGGGCCCTGTGTTCATAGTTTAGGTCAGTAAAATTAAAGAAGTGGCCTACCGTGACTATGAAGCTGAACCCAGTGGAAAATTGTTCCTCTACATTTGTCCCTTCATAGTTATACTGTTTAAACTATTATTCATATTATTAGCTGTTGTTGCACTACATTTGTTCAGTTTGTTTACATTACCTGCACTGTTGAATATTTTTATACGTATACATTTTCAAATTTTTTTTTTTTATCTCTGTTTAGAAATAAAACCAAAGCTTTATGGACACATGTATCTTTTTCATTATTCTGAAAATCATGTAATATCCCAAATTATAGCAATTTCTTAGACATAAACCTAAAACATCTTACACCTTTAAAAAACATATAAGCAAGTAAAAAAAAACAGTGTGGAAGAGTTGGGAGAAGTCATTACTGAGGGCCATCACTCTTCAAGCGTTCCAACTGTACCACGAGTCACCACCTTGTTCTGCCATGGCACAGATCCACGCTCTGTCTGGAAGAAAGACATCAGGTCTCTTCTCACTGCCATAGATGTTCTGGTGGTGCAAGCTCTGGACATCATTGATGGGTTAATAGGCTCCATGTTGGAATCCCCAGTGACTTCAGCTCGCCATTAACCAAGCCTAACATACCCAGCGCTTTCTAGGTTGGAAAGGTGGGGGGTATGTAGCGTGCCTCTGGGTCTGCCCAGCACCGCAATTGCTTTCACCACGTCCTCAGCTTTGTCGGGGAAAAACTCAACTGACTGTCCAAGGATCCTCCACCGTGCAACCAAGATGGTGTTGAACGTTTGCAAGGCAGATTAGTTCCTGCATGAGAAGAAACGGGGGAGGGAG
>NW_015150500.1:1703187-1734553 GCF_000732505.1 Cyprinodon variegatus
CATGGGGGAGGAACAGTGGACGATAAGGAGATGACACAAACACTAAAACCCTCTTTCCACTGGCAGCTAGGATCCAGGGCATGAACCAAATAAAACTGAACAGAAAGACTGACAGAAAGACAAGCAATGATCTGGCACTGAATGCTCAGGCTGAACTGAATATAAACCAGAGGAAACAGGTGAGGGGAATAAATTATAATTGAGGCAGGGAAGGAAGAGGGCAGGTGAGAGGAATTAATAATTAAGGGAGAGCAAACAGGCCAGATCATGACAGGCCGACCTGGGTTCAAATCTGACTTGTGGTCCTTTACCGCATGTCTCTCTCCCTCTCTCATACCCTCTTTCCTGTCAGCCTACTGTATAAAAAACAAGCCGCTGGTGGCATAAAAACCTCAAAATAAAACAAAAAGAGATAAGCTAGCGGACTGCATCATCAGAAAACAAATATATGAATAATAATAATTTTAATGATAATAAAAGAAATATGGCAGAATTAAAATATTTCTGATGGTGCATTTCTGTCATGGATTAAAAATGGTGGCACCCTGTCCCTGTCCCTTAATTTCAGATCTCCATATTCCTAATATTACCGGTCAGAATTTGTAACTATGAAAAAATGTTTTTCAGATATCATAAATACATTTTCAGTCAAGCTGAAAAATGTCAGAACAGCCAATTAAAATGTGTAAACGTTTCTAAATATATAAAACTTAATTCTTACTAGTATGATTTTGTTGATTTGTTTACTTTATAAAATTCAGTTTCTGCTACAAAAATGTAATTTGGAAAATATATTATTACAGTTAGGTCTAGGAGTGTGACTTTGATCAGGAAGAATCTTATTTTAGTGATCTACAAATGGTGCAACAGAGAGGAGTGCTTTTAATAAATGTAAAAACTGTCTTCCATAGTTCACTTCATATTAACCTACACATTAACTTGAGCAGCGATCTTTTCCTTTGCCATCTTCCCCTCCTTTGTTGCTGTAGTGCTATTTCTCTGTGCATTAAGATCTCTAGTTCGACTGGGGTGAAATATGCACTTCCTGTTGCCTGCTGTCTGATAATGGCTTTTCATACTTGTTGTCCAACCCGACTGATTGCTTTGTATGAACATTTGTCTTCTTGCTGTCTTTTTAAAGCCCCTGACTTTGTCTACCTTCCCCTTGTCCATTTATCAGTCAACAATCCTGACCTATCTCTATGTGTATTTAAAAATATTGACAATAAGATTACCATTTTGAGTATTTCATTTTTACTTTAAGGGTTTCTTTGATAACCTTATTTCCGTTACCTCATTTCTGTTTAAACCAACTTTTCAGAAACACTACATAAAATAAGCTTGATAAAATATCTATTTTAATATTACTTTTCAGTTGGATTATATAAGTAATATATGTATATAATACATTTGGATAAAGTAATGTAAGGAATTACAGTTCAATCAGACAACGAGGAGGAGTTTTTATGAAAACTTTAATTGGATTTTATTATTTGTTTTTGCTGTCTTAGATTTTGATGCTTAAGAAAATGTGTCGGATTTTGCTCTGTTAGCTAAGTGAGGATTATTTGGTAATGTTCTCAAATATTAATTGATAGTCAAGGCACCAAAAAAAAAAAGAAGATATACCTGGGGTATATCTGGGGCATTTAGTAATGAAAAAAAAGATCGTTATCACCAGATATATTTTTCTCTACATACATTTTTTTATATTATTTAATTTGTATTTTTTTATTTTGCAGTAAATTCACAAGTCCTCTCATCCTAAAATTAGACTTGAGTAGAAAAACCCCAGAACCACTTCCTCTTGTAGGGACACTCCTGCATTGTGAAGTAGCACAGCAATTTTTGCCTGAAAGATGAATAGACTAGAGCTAAGTGATGGTGTAAATGCTGATTCATCCGGAACATGATTTCCAAGAGCTTACATAAAAGACTGCTGGAGATGTTATACATACACTCATTCTAAGAAAAAAAAAATTCAAACAATGAAGTTTGGGTGAATTTGAGTTGGATATTCTTGATGAACAACATTCTTGGGTATTTCAGAGATTAAAGGTAGTGCTCGGAGCACTGGATGCAGGACTGGAATTTCCTGTCCTCCACATTTGATAACAGTAGCAGGAGGAGTTGTTTTTGTAGACTGTTGATCTGACAATGAAGTAAATGAACTATTTAAAGCACTTTAATAAAGCAAAGTCAGCCCTACACATAGGAGGGGCCCAGATGTTCCATATAACATACTGTATGCGGCACGAGTCTGAGGCAAACCCCAAGCTGTTTCCCCAGTATTCAGACCTTGAAACAAGTAACAGAAACAATTAAGTGTTTGCCCTTTTAAGGAAGCTTCCCGACAAAAGGATCACCAATAGCGAATTACAAGACAGGAAGGTTGATCTCTGACTAACGTGAGCTATTAGTTCCCTTCAGTTTAGTTATTAATGGCCAAATTACCACTGATAGACACAGGAGTATGCAATCAAGTCAACTCAATACACAACGACACAGTAAAGTTCTATAGAGAGAAAGAGTTAGTTATAGTCTAAATATATTTTGAAAAAATAATGTAACACAGTGGTAAAAAGGGATCAAGTCCAATTGTTTGCATTGTCTGACCTGGAAAGTAGGAGAACATCTCTTTTTGTAAGCTTCTTTTCACATCCTCATTCAGAAATGAGAAGAAAGCAGAATTACATACAGGTTACATAAAAAACAGAGGATCTAAGTTAACAATGGGCTGGGAGCATGGGCGGTTCTAGATAGGAACCAAAAGGGTCCAGTGGCCACCGTAGAACTGGCCCCTGTTACAGTCCCTACTAATGTTATGATCAAGCATTTCTTATGATGACATGTGTTGGAACAGAAATCGTAAATGAAAGTTCTCTTGGACCAGTTTCAGCTTTTGTTTTCACTGTTTTTATTCTAATAATTGTTGCAGTTTGTTGCAATAAGGTCACAGTTTTTATATGTTTTCATATAAACTGACAGGTAGTGTCGAGGTTTCTATAGGACTGAAATGCAGAGACAGAAGCTGAGGTAGTTTCTTCTAGATTTAATAAGCTAAAGGTGGCATGTGGAATCAAGGTTTTTCCTTGGCCTATTTTGTGTGATAAAATGTTTGAACAGAAGTAATGATAGAGAAATTCTGTACCATTAACTATGCTATGCTGTTTAGGGGGACATAAAGCAGGTGCCTCCCCTCCCTACTCTAGATAAGGGTGAGGGGAAGGTCATTAGAAATAATGAGTTCACAAAGCCTCTTTCGTGCTATGGTTAAAACTTATGCTCTTATCGTTCTCCCGTCCTGTTTCTGGTGTGAACGGAATACAGTTGTCTGAAATGTTTATCTGAGCAAATTTATGTCTTTTGATGAACTAAAGTGTTTCTCTTCAATGTTCAACTGAAGGCAACTGAAGCAAAGATCCACAAAGAAAGTACAGAAAACCAAAATTCTGGAGATGTCAGAGAAAACACACATTAGCAGCAAAGAAACAACATTGAACCAGCAAACAGTTATTGCAGAGGAGGAGTATATATGTAAGACTGGGGTAATCAACTGATTGGGAGCAGGTGTAGACAGACGATTCAGAAGGGATTGAGGTGAAGGAGACTGACCCAATAGGGCAACAGAAGGGAAACAAGAAAAATATAATAACTCAAATACAACCAGAAAACCTTACAAAATGGAAAAGAAACCAAAACATAGAAAACACAAAACATGAATCAAAGTGTAACTGAAAACTCAAAAAAGCAAACTTAAACCCAACCAAAAAGTGCAGAATCATGACACCAATGGCTCTTTGGCTGACCTAAATTTCAAACAAAGAACTATTGCCCTGCTATATGTTTTACCATTTGTTCTGGGATTAAAAACTTAAAAAACATTGGGCCCATCCTGGTAAATTTGGTCAAGAACTGCCACTGGTTAGGAGCTCAACCAAAATACTTTGTAATCCTTTTCTTTTCTGTTTAATGCAGTTTGAAATTTAAAATAAATGATAAACAATTTTTAGCAAATTTTAAATTTACCCTTTACTTTCATGCAAAACATGAATACTATATAACAAACAATCTTCATGTGGCTTTTCTAGGTGAAAAATAAAGCTTCATATTTTACCTAGAGACAGGAAAAAAAAAAACCTTTTCATTGCAACAATGATTTACAGAAGGTTAGGGTTTAGTTTTACATCTTCCATGGACAGTAAATAAGATAGAGAGCATGAAGGTAAAGGCTACACTCAAGCTGGCCATGCCTTCCAGGAAAGTTATATAGTTAAACAGAAACTAGCTACAGAAAATAACAAATATGCTGTTGTTAAGAACAAACCTGGAATCTCATGATCAGAACTGGATGCCCTATGTCAGGGGTGCTCAAGTTCAGTCCTCAAGAGCTACTATCCTGCAACATTTTGATGCAACCGTTTTTAACACACCTGAATCAAATGAGTGGCTCGTTACCACTGCTGAGCTAAATGAGGGGATTGAGGCTTTAGATTCAGGTGTGCTAGAGAAGAGATGCATCTAAAAGTTACAGGATGGTAACTCTTGAGGACTGGACTTGAGTACCCCTGCCCTATGGCTAGAAAAGCAAAAACTAAATTGATCACTGTCATGATCTCCACCTGTTGGTATGTTAGCAGCAATCACCTGGTTTCAGTTAATCCCTGTTGATTTTAAATCCCTGCTTTCTGTTCCCTCATTGTCTGGTCTTCTGTTTTCAGTCTGTCGCAGTTACCTCTCTGTTTCTTGTAAGTATATCTGTTATCATCAAAATATATATACATTTATCATCATGTGCCTGCATTAAATACACCTTAAATCATAAAGGCTGTCCCTTCAGCGGGTAAAATAGACATGAAACTGTTTTTAAAACTCCTCAGATCCTAATGTTTAGTGGTAAAACATATCAGTGTACTGGATTAAAAGATTTGTTCCAAATCTGTAAAATAAGTACCACTATAATGTGGGTTATGTTTTTACTTTGGACTGTGGTTTATAGGGTGTGGGTTTTAATGGCTGTAAAGGTTTTGAAACATTAACTGCCTGAGGATTTTTTTTTTCCTTGAGACGATCCTTCTTAAGAGATCTATTTTGTCAATAGTCTATGTTGATTTATTTCAGGGTTAGGGTTTCAAGAATTTCTGCCTGGAGCAAAAACCCAAGACTATTGCAGTACTGCAGTCTTATAAAGAGGATGCATAGAGAGAAAAAAAAAAAAAGCTAAGCAGGAAGAGAAATATGCAGCTTGTCTGAGCAGAAGAGGAATGACTAACAGACACAACTATTGGGCAGAAACACAAAGCAGAGAAGGTAAGAGCTTTATTTTCTACTTAATCTTTCATTATATTTAGCTCCTTCAAAAAATGCCTCATAATCAATCACTCGAGTGCTTTTTTCGTCCTTATTTATGTGGTTTACAGTTAAATAGATTTCTCTATTTACTGAGGCACATTTTACGTGTTTTCTGTTAGTTTGAACATCTCATTCTTTAGTTAGAATTTGCAGAAGTTGTTCCATCTTCTAATTAGAGTCGATCTTAGTAAATGAAATAAATATTTTCATTATCCTCATCCATTTACTCAGATTGAAATACTGTTTATGTAGTATATACAAACTGGCTTTAACCTCTTCTTAATTTTGTGATTAAAACAGAATTTTTGTTTTACATTTTTAGAGTTTGATTATCTTTGTTGCTTTGTTTTTTTTTTTTTGTTTTTTTTTACATTTTTTCAAAACTTGATACTATTTCTCAAATAGATTTGGGGACCTTTTTAAGTTTTCAGAGTCAGTTTTTTTGCAGTATTGTCGTGTAGTTACTGTGTTAAATGGTAAATGCCATTACCATTTACTGTGTTGCTGTAAAATCTAAAACAAAAGTTTTTTTTGCATAATTAAAAAAATTAGGACTTGTTTAGCTAATCTGTTACATTAGTATGAAATAAAATTATTCTATACGATTTTTACGATAAAATTATCATTTTTTTACCTCCCTTTAGCTACAAAGAAACCAAACTATAATTAAAATAAACACCTTCATAAACAGTTTCAGTCAGCGCTGTATAAGGAAGTGGTTGATTTATTTTGTCCCCTCATAACTTCCTTTTTAAGCCTGTAATGTAACAAAGCATTTGCGCTCCATCGACTCATTTGAAGGAAACCAACTTCTCTTTGATTTTTCAGAATGGAGATGAATCAGACAAACCAAACGGAGGACGACCTCTTCTCCTGCTACAGCTCCTCGGTCATAGGCTACCGGTATTTTGCCGTGCTGTGGGGATGTGTTGTAACCATCACTGGAACGGTGGGGAATCTTATGACTATCCTGGCCTTCTCCTTGGATCCCCATCTCCGGACTCGCTTCAACGTTCTCATCGTTAACCTGGCTGTGGCTGATCTTCTGTACTGTACCATCCTGCAACCCATCTCTGTTGACTCTTACCTGCACCTTCAATGGCGAAGTGGTCAGCTCTGGTGCCAGATCTTTGGGTTACTGCTTTTCCTCTCCAACTCTGTTTCCATCATCACCCTCTGCCTGTTGGCAATAAGCAGATACCTCCTGGTTGCCAAAAGAGCTGTTTTTGACCGCGTGTTTTCCAATCGTGGACTTATTTTGCTCCTTATCTCAGCATGGGGTCTGGGTCTGGCCAGCTTTGGCCCACTCTGGTCTACTTACGTGTTTGTGCCTCAGGTGTGCACCTGCAGCTTCCATCGCACCAAGGGTCGCCCCTATACCACCATCCTGCTTTTTTTCTATTTTTTCTTTGGCCTAGGATGCGTTGGAGTCTTCTACATGCTCATTTACAGAAAGGTTAGGATTGCATCAAAAGCTCTGCTCCGCTACAGGCTGAGTCGACACTCTTCCAGGAAGAGACCAGCTCCTTCAGCTCAGGGAACGGATGATAGTGGAGTAGAAAGTGGTGTGGGAAAGACATGTAGCTCAGAGTTAAGCAGCCAAGTGGAACCAGACCAAAGCACAGATGATAAGGAAAAAGAGGTTCTACCATCCAAGAAATTGGCAACACACTTAAAGTCCCGAGATGCCAAGTCAGTGACCCAAAGCGCTGCTCCCGCTTCCCAATCCTCGACTTCAGGAGATGATGGAGAATTCAAAAGGGTGACCCGCATGTGTTTCACCGTTTTTCTGTGCTTTGTGTGCTGTTATGTCCCCTTTCTGTTGCTAAATATAGCTGATAAACAAAACCGTGCCCCACAGATGCTGCACATGTTCTGTGCAAACCTCACCTGGCTCAATAGCTGCATTAACCCTGTGCTGTATGCACTCATGAACAGACAGTTTCGACAGGCTTATAGCGAGCTGCTCAGCAGATCTGCTTTTCCTTTAACCTACCTCTGCAGCCGACATCAGACCTCCAAACCCTAAATTTTCTATAGCTTATTTTGACTGACGTGATGAAAAGGGGATTTGGAGGCTCTGCTGAGTCTGTGTAAAATGTTTCCTTTAATGCCTCCAGTTTCTTGACTTCTCTAGGTCACTTGTGCACAATGACTTTTATATGGCCTGGCCTCATCATTTTTGTCAGTACTGATTTATTCATATTGACATGCTATTCTCAGAACTTTTTCAACAGTTTTTGCTTCCTCTATAATGCCTTTTGTAAATTTTGCAAGACTACTTATTTTGCTTTTGTTTTGTAATAGCACAATGTTTTATACAAAACTTTAATTTATCTTTTTAATCAAGTAAAAATAAAGTTGATTTTATATCAGAGCCACGCCTGTGATATTATTGAAACATATTTGTTTTATACATATGGATTACACTTTGCAGTTCAATGTGCAGAGATCTTTTTTCTACATTACATTTTATCTGTTGTGTAATAAATTATATTTTTCTTAAAAGGTAACCTGTCATGATGTAATTTAAAGAAAAAAATACCACAGCTTGTGGAAGCATCACATCACACCAGACAGGGCCATAATTACTCAACCCTTTCAGGCCAGTCCCAGTTAACACAACCCTTTATTACAGTAATACAGGAACTTGTGACGGATCTGTCTCAACACTGTGCTGCATGTGCTGACAGGGCATGACTAACGCTAAGTATTGAAGTGATTTGGCCCTTATGAGGACATAGGATGGGTGGAATATGCATGGGCAAGCATAGGCATATCTTAAATGGGTCATTATTAGACGGCAGACCATGTTATTCATAGCTGCTGTGAAGCCTGAGATGATTCTCTGTGCCTGACCCAGATTTGTTTAGAAGACAACACTAAGGCGTTCTCTGAATCATTGTAGGAAAGGTATGTGTTACAAGTCACTACTCTTTAATCTACAGGTTAATATTCCTTGTTGTTCATTTGATTCATAAACTCAGTTATAAACTACTGTATGTAAGGATACAGTCACACAGAAAAAAAAAACAAACAAAACATCCATCAGGAAAGGTATACAAACAATTTGAGGAGTTAAAGTACAATCATTTTTAAAATTTTATTTTAAATGTATTTTTTTGATCTTCCCATGATTGAAAAGCACAAGTTTGGCCTTTGGAATATTTGGAAAAATAGAAGTGGTATAAAGGAAAGCCTTCATTGTCCCTCAGTGAGGAAATTTAGGTGTGATAGTGGCATAGTAGACAAGTGGACAGAATACAAAACATGCACATAAGGCTAAATAATTTAATGGTTTAATTGTTTAGCTGTACAAAGAAAATAAACTGTTGTACACCTTTCCAGTTTTTCTAGGAGTAATACGAAGAAATCTTTGACTAACAATTATCTTCTTTGTATATGTTCATTCTTCTCTTTAATAGCTACACTAAAACCAAAGGTATTTGTCTACTTTTGTGTACATGATATTTGGGTCTTATCTGGTGAAGGACCCCTGTTCCCACAATAGCAGCTTTAAAAATTGTGTAAAAGTCTTCCATAAGGTTTGTGGACTTGTTCAGGGCCAGGCTAATTTTTACCACCTGCTCTTGTTCATCCCAGAACTAATTATAATGATGAGATCAGGACTGTCCAGGCCAGGCAAGATTCTCAAAATTTATACAGATGCACCCATAGACTACTGGAACAACAAATGCATTGAAGATGCCAGCATTACATAGAAAATCACCATCCGAGCAGCCAATGACCCTGGATGAATAGGGAGGTCCAGAAATCGCTAAAAGAGCGGAACTCAGCTTTCAAGTCTGGTGATAAAGAGGCACTGAGAACAGCGCGTTCCAACATAAACTGTGCCATGAGACCAGCGAATCAGAACCATGACCAGAAAATCCATGATCTTTTCCATGACTCTAGGAGGATGTGGCAAGGCCACATCGTCTATGAAACCACTCCACTGAGGACGCCATCTCTACTGCTCGTCACCTGAGCCTTGCACACATAGAAGAACAGCCACGTGCGGATGCTGTCCCTTGACTTCAGTTCAGCTTTCAACACCATCATCCCAGAGCATCTAATGGGCAAACTGGAACAGCTGGGATTCAATACACCCCTCTGCAATTGGCTGCTAGACTTCCTCACCAACAGACCTCAGTCAGTTCAGGTTGGATAGAACACCTCTGATGTCATCACCCTAAGCACAGGCTTCCCTCAGGGCTGCGTCCTGAGACCCCTGTTGTTCACCCTGATGACACTCAGTGCTGTCAAAAGTACACACATTTCTTACTTAGGTAGAAGTACAGATACTGCAGTTTAAAAACACTATGGTAAAAGTTGAAGTATCAACTTGACCTCTTTACTCAAGTAAAAGTGAAAAAGTATGCACTCCAAAAACTACTTAAAGTTTAAAGTAACCTTTAAAAAAAAAACAGCCAGATGCCACTATATGAATTGAAAGCTAAATTTATCGACTATTTTCGAAAAATTCTTTGAGATAGGGCCAAGGATGAGGGAGGTCTTGTTGGTCTCTGTCTCCATCTCTCGATACGCTCTTGCCTGTGTCCGCCCTATCAACTATTTCAACATCTTTTTCTGAATCCGACATTGTAGCATGGCATAGACAATTCGCGTTTGCAGTTTAAGAACACCAGTTTGCTTCTGATGATTTCCTTTAGCTAACCAATGAGTGTTCGCATTATGACTCATCCAATTACAATACTTTTCACTAGATGTGGATGGTGCCAATGATCTGCACTGGATGGCGCACATGACATGAAATAAATATTTATAAACATAAAACCGGAGCCAAGAGTAACGTTTGTTTTGAAAATTTAAGGAATAGAATCATTGTTGATTTCACGAAAAAATTGGCCTAACCATGCTCCACAGCTCAACTTTAGAGGTGGTCAGCAGCACCAAATTCCTAGGGATGCACATCAGACAACCTCAGCTGGACTGTAAACACCACCTCACTGCTCAAAAGGGAACAAAAGTACATGTACTTCATTCGGAGAATGAGGAGGACCCACCTGCCTCCACCCACCTTCACGACCTTCTACAAAAGCACCATATAGAGCATTCTGACCAGCTGGCTTACTATATGGTGTGGGGTTTGCAGCGCCGCATACTGGAAGAAGGTGAGAAGAATAGGGAGAACTCTAGAGAAGATCATCAAGGCTCCTCTTCCCTCCATAAAAGACATTTCATCCCAGCGCTGTGTGTCCAGAGCCCCTAACATTATCAATCACCCCTCACACCCCCACCATGGACTGTTCTCCCTGCTTCCCTCAGGAAAGAGGCTTTGCAGCATTAGATGCAGGTCCAGCAGATTCCAAAACAGTTTCTTCCCCACACCTATCAGACAGCTGAACTGTTGAACTGTTGAAATAACTAAATCATGTCACAGACTCTGCATCAAACTGACCATTCCAATGTGTTTAATGCAGTATGTTTTTGTGTTCATTATGACCACTGCTGCACTTTAAGAAATGCAAATGTCATGACAGCTGTACAAAACGAAATTTTGTTTTGTATACACTCTGTGAATAGAAGATGACAAAGTTTATCTGTATTTGTCTTGCCACCCAGACCCCCTTTACTGTTGTTCAACTGTTTATTGTAACACCAAAATCAAAATGGGTAAATTTATTAAATAATCTATCAGTACAATGACAGTAATGATATGTCAATGATATACAATGACAATCAGTACGTTGAATTGAAATTGAATTACAATTTAAGAACTAAAAAAACATGAATCCTCCATGAAGTCATGTTCTTGTGGTTTCCTGATGTCTTGTATTTTGTTGGAAACAGTGTTTGAAGTCTATGTTGTATCCTTTCCAAGAGGGACATTCATTGTCCCTGTCATTATCAACCTCTTTGAACACTTTAGGTCCACTACCTTCATTGCACTTATTTTTAAGATACTGCACCTAAACCTCACAAAATGAAAAACCACTAGTTTGACTGACAGCTAAACTAAACTAGAAAAAATACAAGAGCTTTTTTTTAAAATAATAAAAAAAGCTCCTGTCTTCTGAATCAAAATGTGTTTTTAACTGCAGAAACACTATCTGCTTTTTGAGTATTTCAACAATTAAGTTACAATAACAGCATCCAGTTCAAAGCCAGCCTGTAATGCATGATACATACTTTATTTGGCAGCTAATTCCTTTGAATTCAGTTTATATATATTACATACACACATTTTCTGTTACACTATTGTTATGGGAACTTTCCATTGACTTACATTTACTTCTATGGCCTAACCAAGAACTTTACCCTAACCCTAACCATTACCAGCACATATCTAACCCTAAACCTGACCTAAACACAATTCACCCTTTAATCCTAAACCTAACCCCCACCCCAAGAAGACAACTTCTCCTTATTGCAACCAGTCATTGGTTATTACAAGTACCTAAGTCCCCAAACTGTAGCAACATTTTTGCAACCTTTGCCCCACAAGGTTGCAAAAACATTGCCGTACACACAGTCAAGTTCCTCTATACATTTGGGGACTTTCCGTTGACTTCCATTAATTTCTATTGCATTTCTAAAGCCTAACTGTAACCCTCACCCTAAACCTAACCTTATGAATGCTTTACATTTAGATCTGCAAATGGTTTGCCCTTTTTCAAGTATATTAAGCGGTCAAATATTTTTTTAAAGATTTGAGCTTTAGCACCAGTTTGAGCATTGACATTTTCAGGAACACTGTGTGCAATAAACTGGATAATAGTTACACATGACAAAACCGGAAGACTTAGGTTAAGCACACCATGAAGCAACTGTGTAAACAGGACAGTGAGCAAAAGCTACCTGTCTTTAGACGTGTAACCTGTTGCTATTTATGGGTGAGACCTAAAGTTTCCTTTATTTTAAAATATAAATATACAAAATCTCCATCTCCTCATGAGTCGCTTTGAGCCTCTTCAGCCCACAGGCCAAGTTCTCAAGAGAGTCACATGAAAAATGATTTCTCCAGAATAAACAGCTTTCAAGACCCCTTTGGGTCACTTTGAATACCTTGTCATGCCATTAAGCCTCTGCAAAGCTCTGTGTTTTCCAGGCGTTAGTTAATTACATCCTAAAAGATTTTCTAATCATCTTTGTCTTTATCTACCTCAATGACATTAATCTACTCAAATAGTCTTGCTTAACACTGTTGCCATGTCAGACTAGAAAAAATTGTGAATTACACAAGCCTTCAGTATCCTTTCTTGGTTTCATTTTAGAGGGTGAAGAACACGTACAGTATTTGGTCAGATCCTGAGAAGATCAGAGCAGTCCTTGAGTGGCCCATTCCAGATTCTCATAAACAACTTCAATGTTTTCTGGGATTTTAAAACTTCTACAGGGTTCATCAAGAACTTCAGTCAAGTTGCTGCACCTCTAACTGCCCTAATCTCTACTCTAGAGAAGTTTAATCTGTTCCAGAGAAGCTAATACAGCCTATCAGGATTTATAGATTTCCCAAGGACCTATTCTAACTCATCCAGATCTCACCAAGCAAATTGTCCAAGAAGTGGATGACTCTGATATTGGGGTTATGGGCCATTCTTGCTCAACATTTGGGTCTGGCAGTGAGGTGAGGAAGTAGCTGTAGGAGCAGGACGCAGTATGCTCACAGTTAACATTAGGACCTCTTCACATCTCTGGCTGCTGCAAAGAGCTATACAGTGTCCCACAGCCACCTTCACAAGTTTAGCAAAAACATATTGTGATATGTTGCGTGTGAGACAAATTCAATTTTGTTCACATTCATATGTTTTATCATATATAACGGATAGCTTCACTGTTTGCAACATTTGTGTAACTGTTGCTATGTTTTAGTTAGTGATTTCGAAGCCCTGTGAACAACTGACACCCTCTGCTGTTGCGTTCGTGTAGCGAAACCCAGACAACTGTCAGCCAGTATAATTTGTCAGAAACTGATTGTATTTATTGTTTTATTGTTTTTTAATGAAAAAAAACAACAACTTATATTCGGGCCAATACGGTAATTCAGGACTATCAGATGTTTTTGATTAATGTCAAATGAAAATGACCAGTTTTGCTCAAATGAGAATCTAAGAAAAACTGATCAATTCAGTTTTAACAAATTAGAGAATGTTATCAAATTGTGGTTCAAAATAATGTCTAGCAAATAAAAACTGCGACCCTATCTTAACATGACTGAAGCTACCACATTAATGTTTAAAACATGATTAAAGTGTGCTTGTAGAGGAAAAAAAATGAAATGTGTAAGAGACCTCTAAGTCACTATTTTTGTTCTATATAGTTCATCATATACAGTATTGTGTTTGTCTTCATAACAGAGGCACTGGCCCTGTTACCCCCCCGTCTAGAACCACCCATGCCTGTCCCAATACCCAAAGCACACCCTATGCCCCTCGATGACATGTACACTTGATCAAAGTTTATATGTGAACTAGAGGCAGGCTCCAAGCGTGCAACCATGCTTGCACGCTTTTATAGTTAAGGATAGGTATTACCAATACACATCAGAATATAAAAGAGCATATTTGGGGGAATAACTCTTGCTGGATCAAAAGACTAGAAGAAAGAAAATTAAATAGAGGCATTTTAAAATAAAAAGTATTTACTTATATAGTTTAGCTTAATTTTTATGGTTTTGATGGAGGAGAAGTAACTCTAAATCTACTTTCCATTTGCAGAAATAAATGGAACAAATGATACTGTCAGGTTGGGTGGAGGTTTAGAGGACCCAAATGTAGAGAGGAGTAGGCGCAGATTAGTTTAGATTTGAATTAATTTAAGTCCAAGGGGAACAGAGGCAAAAATCCAAGATACAAAAATACTGAAAACCAAACAAAAAACAATAAATGTCAGGGAAAATACTTTAGGGAAGCAAGAGACTAGAAGACAACAAAACACACATCTACAACACACAGGAAAGCAGCACTGAGTGAAGGCTCTGCTGCTCTTTTAAGCCCAGCACTATGATTAGAAATATTATCTTCACCTGTGCAGGCTATGCAGGTTCTGCCCAAATATCCTCTCTGAAAGAAGATGCATAACTCGCACTCACTGACACACAGGAACCTGACAGATACTGCCAATAAAAAAGTATATGGGCCTTTTCAAAATTTTAAATGTTGTCAAATTTAAATGATAGCCAATTGTGTAAAACAAGATCTGATTTTTTTAGAAGAAGGCCACAGAAAATATATATTGAATTGTTCATTTATAGTTTTTCACAAGATTAATGAGCATCTACCTCACATTTGAATTTCTTATTTAAAATGTATTTGGTATGATATTCTAATCTAGGTTTCTTTAATTGGCAGATAAATTGGCTATTTAACCCATGTAAAGCGAATATCATTGAGGTTCACTGTCATTAAATGTTTGCTTTTTTAATTAATGCTTTTTCTGCATCAGGTCCTTATTCATAATAATTAAATATGAGAGGTTTTACAGACTGATTGATTAATAAACCATACATTTATTATGAAAAATACATGCTAAATATTTTTATTTAATTTTGGAAGGTGATGAAATTGTGATGATTTTAAAAAGTGTTCTTGGTTAAATAAAGGGTTGAGGTGTGGGTTTGCATATCTTATTATATTGTGAATCGGTTTATCTAATGTTATGGTTATTTAGGCTGGTTAAATATTCTGAAAATTACTATTAATATCCAATAAATCTTCAACAAAAAACCTATGCCCTTACTGCACCAATCTTTATTGTAAAGTATCATCCTGTTGTTTAAGGGGAAACATAAGAATAAGACAACTAGTCATTTAAAAAAAAAAATGTATTTGAAAATTGCATAAAAAGCAACAGCCTCTTTGAAACAATGGAATCTGTACAAAAATCCGCAGGTATGTATAAACTTACGGAATTATTGACACTGACAGCTGCTGGGAGGAAGGATCTGTGAGAAAACTCAGTAAACTGATGTGAACGTAAGCATGATCAATGCAGATACAGCAAATTACTCAGTGGTGGACTTTTGCAGATACAGACCCACCTCACTGGAAACGTTAAACATCCAGGGAACTAATGTTCATCTAATGTACTGTTAAAGGAATCTCGGTGAACAATTCACTGCATTGGAGTAATAACAGATGCTTTTCACAGAAATGGCCACAGCACACTCTACCCGCAGTTGACTGACTTTGGACTGCAGGGGCGCTCCTGAAAACTTGAAATCTGAATTTTTTTCTGACTTTTTATTGTGTATGGTAGAGCAGCAACATACTGCTGAGATTAAGCTGTTGGAAAAGTTTATCAGGATGACCATCTTTATCTCAGGACATATTCTTAAACCAGCATAGCAACAACAACATCAACACCCCATGCATTAAGCTGAAGCAAAGCTAATTGTCTATGTTTATACCACAAGTACAGCTCATTCAGTGAAAGACTGTTGCATGCTAGATGCATAGTTTGTGCCCATTGTCTGTACATTGAGACTTCTGAAGGTGAAACACGAACGGTCCAGTCCTGACAGCTCCAGCTTTCCTTCAGAAGTTCATCCATTCACTGGATCGTATATAAATAATACATGATCCTTCAGTACTTCCAGGTGGATCAGAGCCCCACTGAAAAAAATCTAAATCTAGATAAGTCATTTTCTTTCTTAAAATAAGTGCATTTGTTCTTGGATTGAGGAAGTAAAGAGACATTTTGCCAATAGAACAAGACAATTTACACTTAAAATAAGAAAACACAATTGCATGTCTTATTTCAAGTGCATTTTATCCAAATATATTTTTTAAGAGTAAAAATACTCATTCCATTGGCAAATTATCTAATTTACCTACTCAAATTAAGGGTAAATACACTTAACTTAAAAAAAAATGTTGCTTGTTTCTAGATTGTTTTTGCAGTGCAGTACAGGAGATAGCACCATCTACCCCAATGCCAGGGTGGTAAGGTAAAATACAGTCCACCTGATGACCTCACTAAAAAGAAAAATTAATAATGGAACCTCTCAAGAGTCCTCATTAGATATACGGTCAGTGCTACCAGATTGTAACTGCTGGAAGTCCTTTGGATGTGATCTAAGAAAACCAGTAACACAGGTCTTCTAACTCATGCTAACCATGTATCATATGATAAAACAAAGTTGATCTGTGCAGCAAAACCTTTACCAGTAGTCTGCACCTACAGTATATACCAAAACACAATACCCAGACTGAAGGTCTCTTATGCTACGTTCAGACCGCAAGCAGCAGAAGCAGCTAGTTTACATGCAAAGTCAACAGTTGATGCGCATGAAGGCACAGCAACAGTCCAGCAGCGTGTTTAGAGCAGCCTGTCTGAGCAGCCGAAGCAGGTGGTGCTCCAGGAGCAGCAACTGCTAGAGTTGGAAAAATTGTACTTTTGCTGCTTGACGCGCCTCATCAAACACTCAGAAAAACTGATTTGGGAGCTGGCAGGGAGACAGACACAACCTGCCGGCAATATATGTTTTATTTTATTGTTCTGGTAACATCTCCTTCCAGCCGCCACGAAAAGGCAACCAGGCCAGTGGCTGCCGTTGAACGGGATTCCCAGTGACAGCGCACCAATATTTGGGGCTCTGAGGAGCTCCGACAAATAACATTTGAAAGCGAGATTATTATCTTGATCAACTGACTGCACAGATGTAGTTTTCAGGTGGACTTTTTAACTTAAAAACATGTTTAAACTATGTTCTACCCACTTATAACAGCAAATTCAGCTGCCATTGTTACAGGCAAAGAAAGGATAGGGTAGCTCCACCCAACACGCAACAGACCCACTTTTCAACCGCGCAGCTAGAGCAGCAATGATGCTGCAGCAGCGCATCAGAACTAAACTAGTACAAGCATCAAAAATTAACCAGCACGCACATTTTTTGCTGCTTCTGCTGTGTGCGGTCTGAGCGTAGCATAAGGCTGCAAAGGTTGGTAATTTATATGCTTATTTTATTGTACCAAATATGTTTATTGTGCCAATAATGGTCTGATCAGTATTAAAAATGGAAGCCAGTCAAATAATCCATCAAACAGGGTTTATTACATTAAATTAGATGAACAAAAACAGCAAAAGAATTATGAATTAACAGGGGGGTAAGCCAATTGGACTCAAGTTTGAAAAAGATATTAAATTAGAAATAATTCACAAGAGATACACAAATCGAGATGGATAAGGTTAAATAAAGTCAAACGCATACATTTTACCAGAAATGACCATCTTTGTGAAAGTGCAAGAACAGAAAAACCTATGTACAAAAATAAAGCTCAAAATAATAATGGACTGGGCTTAAATAGAAAGAGACAGAAAGGACAAGCCAAGCTTTGAACAAAAAAAAAGAAAACAGGGAAAATGGGAAATCTTTATCAGTTTTACAGAATTGAAAAAATATTAAATTATTAGAGGAGTGTCACAAGGAAAAGTCTTCACAGGGTCTGTTTTGCTTCCAGCTCAAAACATTTAAATTATTTAGCAAAAGCTTGATCCCAAACAAGATAATAACTCAAGTGCCGCTTTGCCAAGACGGTGTAAAGTGCTTCATACAATTTTTCCCACCGTGGTCAGTTTTATTTCAATATTAGTTCTGTCTATGATCTAAAAGTACTGGGGTTCCAAAATTCCAGGCTGGCAGTGCATTTGAATCAGCTTCTTCGGTCATTGAAGTGTGGTTTATATTATACATGAGTGAAGCAGATTGAAGGTGGCTCATTCACATGATAGGAAACTAAACAAGCTGTTATAGTTGTATTCATTAGTTTACCTGCATCACATTTGTATACATGAGTTTTTTTGATGCAAGCAACTAAGAGTTAGTCAATGGATTATTTGCCAGATGGTATAATAGGCCTGCACAGACCTATTGTAAATTGCCTCCACAGGCTTGTGCGGGTGGGAAGTTAAGTGCTGAAAAGCTCAAATCTGTCAGCAAGTCGGGGTGTGTGAAGTCGTAGTCAGTTGGGATAGGGTCGTCGATGTTCCACAGGAGATCTTCATCAGGGGGTTCAAGAGAGCCGCTCAGCATGGGATCCTGAAAGGCTTCCAGTTGTGACTGCAGAAGATCAGGCTCATCGTCTTGTTCTAAGCGGGAAGAAAACAGAGTCGTTGTTTTTTTTATTTGCGGTGCCTGTATGTGGTTGTCATATTTCTGCTTTTTTTTAAGGGGAAGTGAGAGTGATAGACATGGGGATTAGTCACGCTGGAGAAAGTAAAAGCTGTGTGAAGGCACTGAAAAGAAGGAGTTGACCCGAGTATCATTCATCACCAGGATGAATGGGAATATAAAACCTTAAGTTCAGGGCATCTCATGTAATAAGGCTCATTTTTTATTAGTTTAAAAAGGTAAACGTGTATATTAATTAGCTTTATTACACACAGATTTTAGGCATTTATTTATGTTAAATTAGATAACAAACCTACAGCTCTTGGAAACTTAAAATTCAATTTCTCAGAAACTGAAACAATAAAAAAAAAGTTTTTGAACTTTATCATGTGTCTGTTCATGCTTGGAAATCCTACTGTTAAAACCATTTTCCTGCTCCAAAAGCTATCATTTCCTGTTGTCTTCTGTCTAAAGCTATATGTGATATATTTATACACAGAAAAGGCTATAGCACTTTGCGATTTGAATGAGGAAAGATTGTTAATCCTGTATACACACACACACAAAAACAATAAAAAAAGAATGTGAAACAGAAACACTCTCCCTCTGACAACAATGCCAGTTTTCATATCTGTATGATGACCGGGTACCTTGAGAGAGCTCATTTAGCATAAACTACTGCATCTGTGCAGCTTGGCATTGAGCTGACCACGCTTCTTTAAGACTTTGGATCCTTGATTCTCAAATAATACACAAACTTTCTTTACACCTGAAAAAAGGACTTTGGATTGCAAAGCAACAGTCTAACCCAAGTAAGACCCTTCTAATATTTAGTCTGCCTCAACAAAAACTTAACAGCAGAAATTAAACAGATCTGCTCCATGATCTCTACATAGTTTAGCTCCTAAAGCCCGTGTCTCCAGTCAGTCTACCCGTCTTCCTCACAAAGTCCTGTAGGTGCTTTGGGTCAAAATCCCCTCAAGAACATGTTTTTTTGACATCTTTTTTTATTGTATTAATTTCACATGAATATGTTTTAATATAGGACGTTGTGGGCCATAAGGAAGTTAAAACATATCTGTCTGGATCTTTTTATTAGTCAAATGTAACTTTTATTTTATTTTTTATAAGCTGTAACCCTTAATCATCACAATGATTAAAGATAAACACGTGTGAATCTCGCAATGATTATAATGAATTTTGAATTTAATTACTTTTTAAATAGATTTCCGGATTTCCAATTCCTTGAGATGCACCACTGTTTGAATTCATATCTACTTTCAGGCTTTTCCTTATATGTGATGATGAGCACTGATCCTATGCAGTGGTCTTAACAAACAAATCAGAAGTGAACTGAAAAGAAGCAAGTATATTCGGCTGAAGTAATTCTGTTCCAAGCTGTAAAAGCATATTAGTATTATACAGTCACTTCTGTTCTAACATGAATGTCATTTTTCTAAATAAATTAGCCTTTAAGAATCAATTTCTCACACTAGAACAACTGATTAAGAAAACCATTATGATAAAATATCTTTACCAATTAATCTCAGCTTATTTATTTGATTATGATAACCTTTGCTTATTATTTTCAAGAATTTAAGTAAAGAGTACAATCTGAATACAGCCAGACTGGATGAAATGAACATGTTAGCAACCACCTTAGATAACCAAGACTCCTCATACAGATATTTTCTGAGAGCAAAGGACAAAAGAAATGTTCATGCAGAAGAAGCACCAAACTGCCCATGAGAGAAGTGGGTTATCATAGCCACCCCCAAACACAGTGTATGATGTAAAACAACACCAGTCCAAACTAAAGCAGTAAAAAAAACGTTATGATGATAGGGAAAGATTGGTTTGAAGGGGGCTTTAGTCGGATTGGACAGCAAGGAGAGCCAAGACTCACCAGCTGCCTCCCCATACGGGCCATTCACTGGCTCCAGGCCTTCACCCTGTGTCATGTCACAGGACATGGGTGACCTAGGGTCCAGAGTTTTCCTACATGACCAATGACAAACAGTCATTACAACCAGTAGCTCAGGTTATAAACAAAATGGAGTGGGTATACTATTTCTTTGGATTAGTTTTTTTTTTTTTTTTTGTTTAATTGTTTTTTTTAGTTTGTTTTATTTGTTTGACTTTTTTATTCAGACAGGTCAATGCAGATCAGCATCATTCAAGAGAAGAAAAACACTTACTCTTTAGAGACAAACATCAGCTTGGTTTTGATGTACTTCATGTAAGGATTTTCATCTGGAAAAATGTAAGGTAGGATTAGACTTGTGGTTTTTGTAAATAATATAAAATATATAAAAAAAGAAAAGTATCTGAGTGCAAATATAAGCAGTAGCGTCTGAAAGCCATACCTCCAGTGTTCTCAGAGTACCACTTCCCAAAAGCCTCATCTTTTGGGGTGTCTGGATAAAGGAACCGCAGAGGGTTTTCTGGGACGTTTTCATCTTCTAAGATCTGGAAATTTCTGAGAATTTCGTGGAATTGGATCTGACAGAGATCCACTTTGGTGAAGGGCTGGACTGTCTTTATGTCAGGCTCACCTAAAATTGACGACAGAGATAAATGAAGAATGAAACAGATTTCTGTCTAGTATGCAATGGTTTTGAAGTAATCGTGTAGTAAAAAATCCAACCATATGAGTCTATGTCCACCCAGGAGAAGGTGATTCCTCCGACCACACTTTCGCTGAAGCGCAACAAGAACGTGCCCTTTTTCTTCTTTTTCAGGAGGGACTTTTCTTTACCTTTGCTCACAAAACCCATGATAAGACTGCATTGCAGAAAGAAAGAACAAAAAGTTTTACTCTAACAAAACAAACTCAATCATGTTCCTCATGCACGTCCTAATTCCCACAAGCACCGGTAAAGCCAACCCCTTTAACTTGACATACTCCATCTTGTTCCGTTGCAAGTAGATCTGTCAATGAATTAATACATTAACTAGAAATGATTTGAATGAAGATCCATAGTTATCTTGTAATTTATCACAAATCAATCATAGATGTCTTAAAAGTATTCTTTTATTTACCCTACCAGAATATTTTGTTTTTAATATTCGTCTGAGCATTGGGATGGACAAATTCACCTTTATGCAAATAAATATCTAGTTGAAATTGAGTTTCATGTTTGCATTTTGCTGTACTGTTATAAAACATAGTGCATGATCTAAAGAAAGACATAACTAAATTACAGACCAACAAGCTCCTATGGTATTTTGCTTGACTGATCAGAGCACAGCTGATGGTGACATCAGACAGGCATGTAACAAAGTGTATGTAAAATGCATTTAAAACCCACAGAAAAGTCATGGATACATTTTTATACAATGTTGTTAAGCAGTCTTTGATCATCTAAGGATAGAAATGAGTAGTGACATCAATATTACTTTAATTACATTATGTATGGGAACCTAGATTGTGCTTCCAGTACAGGTCAGGTACAGACACCGCCTTTTCAAAACACTGATGTAGAGCACACCAATCTGATTTTGCTTCTGACCTGACAGAAAATCTTGTCGAAAGAGGTCATAGAATTTAGTGCTCATTGAAGTAAATTAGGATGAACACATCCAACATGATTTTCTGCTGGGGACTTGGGTATCTCCGTCTGAGATAGACCCCGGGTCTATTTTAGTCGGACTACGAAGCAATACAGAGGCAACTTCATGGGTCTGAAAATTAAACGCTTGTATTTTTCCTCAAACATTTTGTTTGAGGAAAAATACAGAATTAAACCTGACAACATTAAAAGAAAACAGGTTTGGATTCACACAGCACATATATAGCAAGCAGGGCAGACTTTTAATGTGCAGGAACAATCAATGAAACATTTCATAAAACAGACTACTTGACCCATGAAAGGAGTCCAGGAGGACAGGAAACAGATAAAAAATAGTGATCTTCTTTGAGCCTCACAAAAATAAAGAGGGGCAGACGGTGCAGGTAAGCACAATTTATCCATCTGCCCCCTTTATGAAAATAACTTTTTCTTTAAATTCAACAAAGTTCACAGATCTCTCTCTGAGAATCATCTCTCACTGCTTCACCAGTATCTTTACAAACGGTCCCACGGCTGTTTTTTCCTTTTCTTTAAATGTAGTTCCAATTATATGTTTGATATATTCCTATAAACATTCTCTATCTGTTCTGGTTGCTGCAGAGAAGTAGAGCTTTGCTTTGTAGCTTCACCATTTTCTAAGCTTTTGTAATAACTTTTCATAATCTGACCCAGTCAAATAGCAGACAGCGTTTTAATTTTTGGGACACTATGACAAAACTGAAATAAATCTGCACAGATCGTAATCTGCTCACCCTGCCTAGTCAGAGCCTCTCAGTGTGACATGGGAAAAAAATCAGATTGGAGATTAAAAAGTCGGACTACTGTATGCTTAAGGCATAGTGGAACACACCACAGGAAGATGGAGGATGGGTCCACCACTGGAAAAAAGAACATCCTTTTTCTAGAGCAAAATATTTTGTTTTATATAACTTAAACATTATACATTACTTATATTAAATATTTTGCTATTACTGTTACCATTATGGTATTTCATAAGTCAGATTCCATTAGTGTCTCCCTGATTCTATGTGAACTACATGCAGTTTATTTAAAGTAAAAAACATATAAAAAGTATAATTTGTTAATATTTGATCTGTTCTTTTCTAAATATTTTCAAGCTAGCTCAGATTATTAGTAAACAGGGGTAAAGAGTATCTTTTAGTGATCTCAGATGGGTTGTGCTCCTGGCTTTGAGTCCATCTAAATGATGTCATTCGTATCGTTGGCTTTATGTATGGGATCTTTATACAAAATGCATGCCACACTTTTTAGTTTACTTATAAAATAATTGGTGAAACATGCTTTCTTTCCTGACAAATCACATGACGTTTGCTTTGTTTTAATCTTTTACCATAACCCCCCACACATGCAAGGGAAATACTTTAACATGTTAAAGTTATTTAAGTGTGTAGGTATATTGCTAAATTATTAAAAAACGTGCATGTAATGACTCCTAAATACGTGCAATTATCAAAGTTTAATAGCATCGTTTTGTCTCAAATAGATGGGCCATATTAGGCCTATGATCCTGAAGGGCTAGAAATCTAAGCTTGAAAAAAATTCAACGCACTCACCCTTCCCTCCAGAGGTTCTCTAGGTAGGTTTTCACCATCACCAGGATGCCATCAAACCACACCCAGAAAGTTTCAGGAAAGTTATCCTGCAATAAACAGAAACAAAATAAACTCAATTCACCTATAAATTGTCTCTATGAAGAATATTTGTCCATGCAAGCAGCTCAGTGTAAACAGTTACACAATTTATATTTAACAATCAAATATTGATCATAAATAACACAAAAATATGTCTAAATTTGACCATCCTTAACATTGTCATTGTCAGATGTGCACACTATGACTATTTCTTTAAAGGAAAACAAACAGTAGGAGAAATAACAGCAGAGAGGCACGCCTGCAATGCTGAACATTAAGTGCTCTTTATTCTCACCTTTGTAAATTTTGACCATGTCACTTTGCAGTTGTCATAGTTTTGCTGCCATCCTTGAGAAAGAAAGAGAGAAAGAAAGCGGAATTACTCAAGTCCACTCAGTGACACTCCCCATCATAAAACACTTATGACGGAAAAAACGCTGTATTATGCTGTGCAGTCCTTATCGACAGAAATTCCTCTGGAAATGTTTAGAAGTTCTGCAGGCAGGTTTTACAATCCTCTACCAACACTCATTGAAAAAACACAGGAACAAATATTAAAGTTTTGTATGTGCAGTGATCTTCGACACGTTGTACTGACTAATCTAACAAAGGGCCAAAACAAAAGCATAACAAGTCATAGAATTACATTTCAGCATCATTAGTTAGATTATTCCCCCCCCGTGGTTACTAAAATGCTGCCATAAAAACAGATGGCCAGAGCTTCTGCTATTCCCTTTTTATCAAGTTATGCATAATGTTTGAAAAAAAAAAAAAATAGGGCTAGGATTAGAAAAAAAATATGTGACACTTTAATACTCAATGTTTTTATAGCCCAATGATGGAATACCAGCATCAGGGGTTTGTTGTACATGTGAAGTGCAATTAGATTTCAATGGTAAGCTAACGCTATGTCAAGAATGGCAAGGGTTGCTTTTCCTATTCACATTTCAAACCCAAATACCAGGTGTTTAATTATATCCTAGGAAATAAAACAAAGCAGGTACTTGATTTTTAGCAGTAATAGCTGCAAAAAATCTGATCAAACTGTCAGGAATTACCCTTCTTCTTCTGGTTCCTTCACATTAAAGGTGATGCAATTGACAAAGTCACCGCATTCAGTAGCTGTCAAAGGCCTGACATACTGACAGCAATTGGCAATAGGGGACGGTGAGCTTATGGAAATTCGAACAGGGCTTCAATATTTTTCTCTCCATCTGAAATTAAACTAAACTACCTAGACGAAACTCTTCCTGTTCTGGGTTTTGCAAACAGATCCTTAACATTCTCCTGATCTGGTACAGAGAACGACAAAGTAAAGGTTTGGACATCACAAAGCCCTGATCTCAGTCCAAGGGAGAACTAAAGAGAAAAGTCTAAGGTTATATATATATATATATATATATATATAAGTGTATATTCTGAGACATTTCTCTCAGAATAAAATTGTTATTTGAGCTATAAGTTACCAAATAGCTTGTATGCAATCATGTTGCGCTGATCATCATCCAGACCACGTTTTGTAGCTGAGAGAAACTGCCAGCTCAACATCTCTCCAAACTGTGGCCAAGGAGCTGAAGGAACGTTGGCGAAAAACATTACATCCTGGGCAGAGATGCAAAAGTTAGCATTAAGCCTTTCTAAATGTTACAGCCCTTAATATCAAACAATGGAATTGTACTGCAATACACTTAGTTGTGTAGGGTGGATAAAGAGAGCAACTTATTACCTTTGAATCCTGGCTAAGCATGTTAAACCAGAGGATAGACGCCCAGGCACTTTGCTGCTGGCTGGAGTTTGAGATAATGACCACAGGAAGGGATGACGCCTACAGCAGGGAGGGGAGCCGATTTAATGCAGGTCAGGCTGTACATTAATGATTAATCTCAATGTTGTTCGTTGCTAAGGCATTAATCAAAATAGTGAAAACATCACCTGCAGCTCTACTGAAAAGCCTTTCAGCTCAAACACAGTGTTGAAGTAGATGATGTGGAGCTCCTCTGTAACACTCAGGGAAATCTATTCATGTCCAAAAAAAAAACAAAGCACCATCAGATCAGACCCATAAGAAAAAAATGGAAGGGTTTATCGAAAAAATAAGACTCCTTGATGTAACTCACGTCGCTAATCCCTTTTCCACTTCCTCCAGATTTCTGCTCCTTCAGAGTCTAAAGAGAAACAGCAAACATCTCAGTGCTTGGCTTACCAGTGACAGCTTAATGATTCATTTGATTTAAGAGTACACTGTTCCACGTTTGATATCATTGAAAATTTTAATTATTTGGGTTTTGTGATTGTGTAAATGCTTTACAAACATTAACTGGTAAGCATTTACCAAGTATGCGACTGATGTATTTTAAAACCATTATTACTCACCAGATGTCTGAAATCTGCAACCATGCCTCCGCTGAGGCTCTCAGCCATATTCAGATCTTTAGTGGAGGTTCCAAGAACATTAAAGCGCCGGTATCTAAATAAGGACCAGGTTTTAGTGGGAACAAAAAATACTGCATAGCTCTTCTTTTAACATCAAGGCCAAGGTCATCAAAATAAACTCACCCTTTGATTTGAGGAGCCTCCCTAATATGAAGGATGAGTAAAGGAGGAGAGCAAACAGGGAAGAAACAGGATGTTATCAACTATCACATGTTGGATATTTCTCAAGGCAGAGAAATAGCTCTTTTAGTACAGGCATTATATATAATTGTGAACTAGAAATCTTACCTGGACATGGATACGTTCACTTTCATGGAGTGGTTCAGCTCAGGAAACTTAACCAGAAGTCTAAGATTTAAAGTGTGGTTTATGCATTAATGGGGATAATCTTGTCATGGATTAATTTTCTGTGAGATTATTTAAAGAACCTGTAGCACCTGTGTTTTTATGGTTCTTAGGGAGAAAAAAAACAGTTTAAACTGGTTTTACCAGGTCAGACCAGAAAGTATCTGTATTAACTTGCATTGCACAATTAATTACTCATCAGTGCAAGATATTAATAGACTGAATGTCTCATTTACCACAATAAACATAACTTTAGAAAATAAGCACAAACTACCTTCTGCTCCTGATTGATAAATATCAAAAATCGTTCAAACTAATACAACACTGACCTTGTTTTGACAGAAAACTGGACATTAGTACGCAGAACCAGGGGGCCTTTTCCCTGAGGCATGGATGGCTGAGTCTCAACCACAAACGAACTTCAAGTATCAGGGGGAAAAAAATGTCAGAGTATTTTCACACAAAAATGTAATGTAACTTAAACACAACAAACTGTGCTCTAAAAGGACATCACCTCTTGAGTAAGTCTTTAAGAAGAGCATCTGTTCTCTTCTGTAGGGCAGGTTTCTGGGCCTTAATTGGGTCGTTTTCATAGGTCATTTTCCCCACTAGCTCCTCAAGTTTATTGAGAAACTCCCTCACCTGAAAAAGACTGTCTGCCACACAGGTGAACCTAGACGACAAGAAACAAGACTTTTGAGTTTTCAAAAGGACTTAGCTGAGTTATAAAACTAATTGGTAGAAGTGTTTTATGTCAGTTCTAAAGCTTTAAAATACATATAAGCTAACTGGATCTGGAGCAGGTAGGAAGAAGCATACCACTTTTCCAGTTGATCGAGGGAAACATTGTCTGGAGCACCGATGCAGGATTTCTGCTGCCTCCTCTGCCAATCCACCAGCTCCCCCCGCACCAACAGGTTGATCAGAGCTTCAGCTCGGTCTAGAAGTTTCTTCAGGTCTGCTAGGGTGCTCTAAAAATCAAAACAAACAAAATATAAAAAAAAAAAAAAAAAAACAACTGACTATAACATGCAGATAATGGCAGAGATGCATCAGTCTCGCTTTTTACAATCAACAGCAATATGTTGTTTTCTTTAATAACTGCTGATCCTAATTTTGACTGATAAGATTTATTTGATCATTGGGGGAGTGTTGGCCTAGTGGGTAAAAGCAGTGTGCTTGTGCTGTGAGAAGGTTGCAAGTACCCGGTTTGACCCCCCACAGCCTGCACTCTGGCTCTCTGAGCAAGACCCTCAATCCCACCCTGCTCCCAGGGTGCTGCACAGTGGCAGCCCGCTGCTACCCAAAGGGGATCGGTTAAATGCAGAGAATTAATTTCTTCATTGTGAGATCAATAAAGTTACATTTCTATTTTTTTGTCTGCATGACTATAACACAAAACTGGAAAAAAATGTGTTGTGGGTTTTTAACATAAGCAATAGATTTATTTCAAAAATTAGATGAAGATATGAGATTATTCACATATATGCATCAAAACATAAGTAACTAACTAGTTAGGAGGTATGGGTTTGGGTGCATTAAGTGTTTTATTAATGACGAAAATGTTGCTTTTAATCATTTTTACAATTAGTAAACAGCGTAATACCTTTCTACATTCATTCAGTTTGTTGATTAGTGACTGAAACAGCTTCATCCGTTCATTCTTCTGCGCCTCATCTGTCACAGCTGCATAAGAGTTTCCATTGTGGGTTGAAAGTTTCCGTGTAACACAAAAGAGCATAAAGCTGTGATTCAGACCATTGTATTAATCATTATCACACACTGAACATAGATTTGGAAGTCTTTAAAAGTCCTGACCTTCCATCTTGTGGGTTTGGTATTTAAAATCAAACTCATCTTGCTGCTCCTCCAGACAGACAATTTCATGTTCCAAACACTGTGTGCCAAAAAGTTCAGAAAGAGAGAGAAAACAAGATTCTTGAGCATGAGATATTTCATCTGTACAGTGAAAATCATAAATAACACGAAATAATGCTATATGCACCTGAACATCATTCCTTAATCCAGCCATTTTACGTTCAAGCTCCTGTTGACAACTCGTCTCCATGGCTTCCTGCTCAACATGCAAAAGTTCCAACTAAAAAAAAGGAAAGGGGATTAAAGGCTGTGATGGCTAACAGTGTATTTCTTTTTATTTGGTTCAGTTACCTAGAGACAATGGTGTAAAAATAGCATTTAAAAAAGGTAAATGCAAATTCTTATCTTGTACATATTGATTTTAGAAGGACAAATTGACTTTAAAAGGACTAAGGAACTGTAATGTATAGTGCTGCTCTCCTTGAGACTGAATTACAATACAAGTCACTTGTGCCACTTAACTCTGCACATACGTCAAATGCGTCAAGTAAAATACATTCTGTTTCTAATATGTTTTGCAGCAAGGTGTGTTGAGTGCCATGTATAGCACATTAACAACAGAGGAGCTATACCAACCTTTTTTTCCATCTCAGCACTGTTCAGGATTTCCTTCTCCTTTTCTAAAAACCACAGGATTGTGCTTGCCAAAGCGCAGGGCTCATCCTGATACATCTATCAAACACATGGCAAGGTGAAGATGAAAAAAAAATGTAGGAACTTTTACCACAGACAACAAAATGAGTTTAAAGAGTATGTTTCTAACAGAGAATGCACCTGGTAATCGGTACAATATAAAACAACTCAGACTATGTTTGTCGACTCTGACATAATGAAATTGTATTTTTAAAAACTGAAGGAAAGAAATACATGTTCCTGATTTACTTTTCATGTTTTGCACACCTGGAAGCTCTGTTTATAGCGTCTGATGTGGTGCTGTTGTAAGAATGACATGTCATGGACAAAGCGGCTGTGTTGGATATCCAGATGCTCCAACAAGACCTGGTACAGCACCATTGCAAGGCCATAGTCCCTTGCTGCTCGTTGCCTAAGGGATTTAATAAGAAACAGGTGGGGGGCTGAGCTGTATGAAACCCATTGTACAGTAATAATCAAATACAATCAAAGCTATTCGTTTTTACCATTCCTGCTTCTCAATCCAGGCCGAAAGGTAATGGCGCACCTCCATAGGCAACCCATCCCTGTCGTAAAGCTCATGAAGCTGTTGCCAGTAGGTAGGAGAGAGCTGCCTCAGTCTTTCCCACTGAGCCATTCTGGTTTATATACTTGGGAGACACCAGAATGCAAATTAAAGTTCGCAAAATCCATCGAGAAGCAACTGATTTATAGCTAGCCAAAGTATTTAGCCAAAACAAACTTGTCTAAAAAAAAGAAAAAAAAACACAAAAGCGAGGATACAAAGTCCAAAAACAAAGTAGTGAGCAATCTGACTAACTGCCATTTAATTGGGCTAAAACACAGTGACTACAACTACAACTACAACTAAATGCTAAAAAAAATCACTAGTACCGCTTCTACTATAGTTTTTGCAGGGCAACAGGAATTAAGAGGAAACGCCAGCACTGTTAACAGAGCAGTAATAGCATGTTTACTCACCTCAGTTGTATCAGTCAGAGCACAAATATTGAACTGAATAAGCTAGGCTAGGATAGATGCATAGCTAACTGTCTTTTTAAGCTTCGTAAAAAGCTAAGGCTGCTGTTTTGTTACTAAAACAACTACCCAGACAGAGACGGTGCGTAAATGTTATTTCCTCTTTCTTGTCTTCTCGCTCTGTCTTTGATTGGGTATCATCTTCCCCTCCCAAGGTGTTGCTGAGGGATGAGCTAAGGCGCCATTTTGGCTCACGCGCCACAGAGGATCGTCGCAGTCTTTGAACCGAAATGTCTTTACACGTCACACAGTCTCTTGTCAACTCAGGAACGAGAGCTGATTGGTTGAATTGTTAAAAGAACAGCGTATTTAATTGGTGGGATTTTCATGTCAATCAACTAGGGTCGAGGGGGGCAAAATAGAAACTTACTGAGCTGCTGTTGCTATTTGAGTTTCCCAGAAATGACGTCGTGAAAGTGAGCGGAGCGTGTGACGCACCAAAAATCACATAGCAGAATATTTAATCAGGGGGATCTAAATAACATTAAACATCTTTTTTTTCCTTTAAGCTTTTTGAAAAAATATATTTTATTGAGTTCAAAGTAAATGCGTGTGTTTTATATAAAAGAAATGCTCTGTGTTTGTTTTTGTTTTTTATGCCTACACAGCTTCCACTTTATACATGTACATATTTAGGCATGTACATAATATAAAACATATTTATGAGAAAAGAAACATATTTGAAATCATTGAATAATACAACGCAAAGATGTATTAAACTTTAATACGATGTTTAACAAGTTTATAATAAAAATAAATTATAAAACAGCTTTCTGTATGTTATACTCTTTGTAAAAATACATCTGATCATTGTTACTTATAGTTCATAACTAATTCTGGAAACTGCAAACCAGTGTGTGTATTTGTTTTTCACCAAAAAAAAAAAATGACTGTGGAAGAACAGCTTGGTACAAACATGGTTTTCCTCAGAATACAATGCAAAGGTTTCAAAAAAACATCACTGAGGAAATTCCAAGTGAATTTAAGCAACATCCTGACTTTGATTTTGAAGTTTTCTAATTCTATCCCATGCTGCCCACAAACCACTTCTTGTGCATCTTCAACCAAATTACCTGAAATGTAAGCTGTGTTCTTAGAAACAAGTCAAAAGATTTACTGCACACCCTTAGGTGTGCAGTAAATGGGAGGACAGATTATGTAGTCATATTTTAAATGCAAATGTATATTTTCTGCTACTTGTATTGGAACTGGGTAAGTTTAGATACAAGCTGTTATTGTTAGAATATCTGTGCATAATAGCTTTATTTTGCCTTTTTGACTTCCGATTAACACACCAGGTCTATAATTAATGTACAGTAATGTAGATGAACCAGGGCTTGACTTTCCATAGGTTTAAATAACACTATGGAAACGTAGATAGATAGATA
>NW_015150500.1:1735618-1740516 GCF_000732505.1 Cyprinodon variegatus
AAAAATATTTTCTCTTGTGCAGAATTCACATGCTTTTCTTTGAGAATTGCCCTGTTTTTAGCACCTACCATCTTCCCATCCTCTCTGAACAGCTTCTTTTTTGCTCCTAAAAAAAAAAGAAGGAAAAAGAAAGAAAAAAAGAATGGTTGCTGTCCCTATCATGTTACACAATGGCTCTGGTGTGTAAAGAGTAATGTGCAGTGTTTGTTTTGGAACTCACAGAGGGTTGCATTAAGGCCAAAACTTTTTAATTTTGGTCTCATTTGGTCGCATTTGAGCACTTTTTTCACATTCATGTATATTTTGGCAAGCCACCATATTAGTATTTAGTGATTCACCTAGAATTATTTTCTAATTTTCCTTCATATTTCTATATTTGAGAGATCTTAGTAAATTTTATTATGGTCTGATATTTTCATAAAGAATCAGTGCTGCATCAAAACAATTATTTTCCCCGAGTTAATTGAGTTTTATTGAATGATATACTCACAAAAGGTTTGACTTGTAAATGGAAAGAATATCTATCAGAAAAAAAAAAATGCACAATAGATAACTCAATCCTTTTGAGAACAAAGAATATATAATGCGAACCTGAAATGGAGAGGACTAAATGTGAAAATAAACTTAACATACAAATCATTAACATTTAAAAATCTTACAAATCATAACAATATATTCATCAGTTTACTTTCCTTGCACTTACATCACAGCTGATGATCTAAGGAAGACAGTCGAAATCAAAGGTTGAGGAATTGCAGGTTTAACTTCCTGAGATCAGTTTTTTCTCTAATCAAAATCTCTTGAAAAGAAAGTCACTAGTTCTATATTGTCTTATAATCTACCACCCAAACTTTACAAAAAATAAACAAATTCTCAAGAAAAAATTATTGTAATTTCTTTTACTGAGTTATCTAATGTCTAACTTAGAAAATATTATTATAAGCATGTAGTGATAATTTACTAAAATTGTTTATAAATGCATTTATAACATTTTTCAAAAGACTTACAGATGTAGAAACATTTGCATGAACCCCTGAAACAGATGTGTATCAATATTAAAATAATCTAATCTTTTAATTTAATAAGGATATTTTCAGAAAAATCTAACCTTACTACTATTGCTAGTATTACTATTAAATAATAGTATTATAGTATATTTATCTAGAATGGGAGAAAAATTGCTATACTCGTGGCTATTGGTATCTATAAATCCCTCTAAAATAAATGTAGCTAACACATTTTAGTTTTAATGCTTTCCTTTTTCATCCAAGTTTCTGGTAACAACTTACTGGTAACCTATTACCATGGTCACTGATTCTTCATAACTCACATAAACAAGAACATTTGGAGTTTGGTCAGTTCTACCAGGACTTTAACTGGAACTGTTTCTTTTGACAAGAAAAGTTGATTTTACATGAACAAAAGAATAAATATGTAGACCTCATTTCTAATATCAAGTAAATGTTGATGATGATGCTATCATCCTGTTCTCGTGATAAAGCCTGGTTAGATATCCTTGCATTATCCAGTCTTGTGCCAAGACGTAAGATTTTATAATTATATGCCCTAAAGAAAAAACGGTCAAAGATCAATTTCTCTGTAGAGTCCAACTTTGTGAAATCTTACAGCAAAGCATTAAATCTAGTGAAATACTGTTATCCAGATTATTGGCTGTATGACTTCCAACAATCTTTCCACATATTATTTTGTTAAAAGTAATTATTTCTTTACATAGAAAATTTTTGCACCAACTGTGCGTAAGGATTGGGCATTTCTACATTGTTCAGATTTTTAAATGCGTCTGAAGTTTACTTATTGTTTGTCCAGTCTACTCTACAGTAAAGGTGGCCCGCTCCGAGCTGGACTGGTTCACCAACATATCATCCTCTGCTTTCATGGAGTTCAGAAGGTACTTGACTCCAGTTTTCACACCGGTCTTCACCCCTGCCCCCAGCGCGTAGCCTGCCACCCCAACAGTCCCGCCTGTGGCAACCATCAGGGCATCTGTTCCGAGGTCCACAGCACTGAGGATTGCTCTCTCCTTGGCTGTTGCAGAGCAGTTGACCGAGGCATAGTACACAGCTGTGCCAAGGTTGTAGAAGGTGCTGACCACAGGTATCCACTCCACTACACTGTACACTTTCTCCTCCTCCTTGTTGATGCAGCTTCTCTGGGGGCTGCGCTTTATCCGCTGACTAAACGATCTGGTAATCAAAAGTTCCTCCTGGGAGCTGCACTGACGGATCCAGCACTCACCCTCAAGGGAGGCGGATGGAAAGATGCGGCTACCTTTTTTCAACACTGCTTGGTAGAACCCAGGCATGAGGGGCCCTCCACTGGTCACACCAGCACATAGGGCCCCAAGTTTTTCACAGCTTTTGATGGCGTCCTCCAGTCGTCCTGCAGCTCCTCTCACAGTACTTCCCAATAGCATGGTTCCATTCAACCTCTTCCAACCCTCACAATGGCCCTCCTGTGATATGACGGCGCCATCTCCTTCCAAAGCCAGCTGCTTAACATTAAACATCAAACCATCTATATGCTGGTTTGTTTCTTCTCTGTCTGAAGGCAGTGCTGTAGATGTTGGTACTGGTCTAAATTTAGACCTGTTCATCTTCTCATCTATGAGTGCAACCAACTCCATCAGAAGCTCCTCAGTATCAGCCTTTCCCAACAGGTCGTATAGCTTCATAACCAAGGTTTGAGCTTCCTGTGAGCATCCTGAGATCACCAGGACAGGCACTAAGGAGAGGCCCATTAGTTCCTGAGGGAATACAGATGATAACGGATCATCCATGGCACTGGCAGACAGCAGCTCCTCACAGCTGATGTTTCCATGAATGTGGAGGCGGTCCTGAATGTGGTCCTGAAGTTTAGCTGAGAGAGCCGATGTCATGAGTTGAGCAGACAGGACCTTCTCAGCATCTTGTGAAAGAGTCAACTTAGGTTCAAGTTTGTCTGTTAAAGAAAGAGCTGGCAGAGGACTAGAAGCCAGGGGAGCATAGTTTTCCTTTATCTCCTCAGCATCGCCACCAGGTGAAGTTTCTTGAAGCAGATTCTTTGTTTTGGGCACTGTCGATGGAACTCTGCAAAGGGTTTGATCAGTTAGCAGGAGCTGGATCAAAATCAGCCACTTCCACTTGGAGAACATATTTCCAGTCTTCACAAGTCTTCCTCCAAGCCACTATGAAAAATAAAAAAAAGTTTAACCAATTAAAGGATAAACACTGTCCATGAAGAAAAACAAGTTTTCTCTTAATTATACATGGAAATATACAAGAATCTCAATTTTTTTCTAAATGAAGCTTATCTTGCAGCCTTTGCATCAAGGTTTTAATTTACACAGAGCTCTTGTATAACTAATAACAGAGGTTGCCCATGACAGGACCTGTTAGATTCCTGTTAGGTTTTTTTATGATTAGTTAGTTTGATCAATTCTTACATTTTTTTTCTCTTGGTCTGTTTTTCCATTCATTGTCAATTAAGCCAGCTATTTTTGTTGAGAGCTGCTGTTTACAATCTAAAGTCATGAAGTGATCAGTATACGTAAAATAAAGGGATGTGATGACGCACTTCATTTGCTCGGTTCATCAAAGTAAACACAAAGTGCTGATGTCAGCATGTCAATATCAGTTTTTCTGATGTGCAAGTGAGCAGCAGTTGCATCTACCATGCTTGGTTTATCTATTTTTCCATCTGATCTTGCTATCTCTTACCTCCTCTGATGCCAAAATAGGAGACAATTAAATGGAAATTATGTAAAAGTCATAGAAGTTCAAAGTTAAGACAGATTACTTTGAAACAGAACAAATGTATCCAATTTAGGATTATAAATCAACCCAGTTCTGATTTGAAAAGTCTAATCTTTCAGACTGTAATTAAATTTGGATACATATCACATATGTGCCGGCAAGTCACATTTGGGTCATTTTTATCCAACAAGCTGATCTGTGGGTAAATACAAATCTGCAAGTGACGCTCAAACAAGCTCAAGCACGATAGTTGTTCTGTGACCCCAAATTGCATAATGTTGATATCAAGATTTAAGCAATTAAGTTATTTTAGTCTATTTTTTTTTTATTTTTTTTTTTCAAAAAAAGAGGTGTTTTACTTCGCAATGGTGTCTCGCTTACTTGCATATGACTCATGACATTCAAATTACAGTCAAATCCTGCATCAGTCCAAAAAGGGCATTTAGTCATGGAGAAAAACAAATGGACCGTGTACATGGACTAGAGGCCAACCTAGAACTGGACTTGACCCCTGTAATGGCCATTGTAAAAATATGAGTATTTTATAATTTTACTTTAACAATAATTTTAAAATGAAAGAGTTGAAAGAGATGGAAATGAAAGAGAGACGCTTTTAGCTTTAGCCAATTTGAGATAGGATCCCCATTTTGCATCTGCAATATAAGGGGTCAGAAATCTGCAGCTCCTGAGCAGCAAGAGATTTTTTTAGCTCTGCTAATAATAAACATTGAAACTATTGCCCTTTAAAACCATAAACTGGCTCCACCTTACCCTTATTGGCAAATTTGGTGAAGGACTGCTCCATTCAGAGCAACAAGTTCAAGTTTCTACCAGTATGATTTGACTTTTTTTGTCAAATTGTGGTTACAGATGTACGTTGAGCTACAATGGGTTACATGTTCACAATGAAAATTAAACTAACCTGCTCTGATTTTTCCACTCTGTGACTGTTTTTCCTCTTCCAAAAACGGGGGCCTTATATGGATGCACAGCTGGAATGACAAAATAACTTTTCAGTCACATGTAATTTCTTTTCCATGTTGATAGGCATGGGCAGTTCTAGACAGGGGCCAAAAGGGGTCAGTGCCCCTGTAAAACTGGTCCTCGTCTCTGTTATTATAATTGATAATTATAATAACAATTAAT
>NW_015150500.1:1743393-1745473 GCF_000732505.1 Cyprinodon variegatus
AAAAAAAAAAAAAAAAAAAAAAAGCATCTGCCTAGAGTGAGTTCTGGGCTTGTACCAAGGCCTTCTCCCTGTGAGAAGTGTCTCAAAAACCTCCAAAGAAAGAACCCCAGGATCCAACCCCATCACATGCCCAAATAATCTCACAATATTTAATTTGACAAGCAGAAGCCATAGTTTAAATCCATGGTCCCCTCAACTGACAGAGCTTCTCACCTTGTCTCTGAGACTCTCAAGCTCAATGAATCTTAAAGTTGAGGTCATGACTGTGTCCTCGAGCAACCAGTGTGGGGCATTGAGATCCACTACAGTAATCAAAATAAACAATAAACATTTATGTTAAAGTGCTTAAAGATATCAAAGCATCACCTAAAAAAAGAGAAAACCAAATACTGCTGTAAGTCTTTTTGTAATATTATTACACATGTGGTTAATTGATTTTGAAGATATCTTTATATACACTTTATATACTGTAGATATCTTTTTATACTCTTTATATACTAGTTTAGTAATATACTATATATTACTAAACCAATAATCAGGGTCATGAGTCAACATTGGTAGCATTTTGTGCGTTGGAAGCTGCACATTTTGAGAACTTTTGTTTAGGCAAGGCCCTAATCTGTCTTTCGTTCTCATACTTTATCATACGATTACTCCTGAGTGAAAAACTAGAATTCCTCTTTTTGATGCAGAGCCTGACCCCAGACTTTTTGCCTGAACATCGAATGAGATTCCAGCAACAAGAGCAAGGGATTTTTTTTTTATGTACAGAAGGAACAATGTTGACATGGCATGAGGTAAGGAATGCTCTTAAGAGGTTTGTAGGTGGTTCCAACATTACGGTTTTTTGTTATTTTTGTATTATAACTTCATTTAAACAACAGTCAGCTGCCTAATGGCAGTGAAGAAACTGTTCTGGAATCTGCAGGGCCTGCATCGGATACTTGTAAGTCTCTTTCCAGAGGGCAACAGGGAGAAGAGTCCATGTTGGGGATGTGAGGGGTCATTCATAAAGATACAGACTCAGGACACTCAGCACTGGGATGAAATGTCTTTATTGGAGGGAAGAGGAGCCCCGATGATCCTCTCTGCTGTTCTCATAACTCTTCTCACCTTCTTCCAGTCTGAGGCGCTGCAGCCTCCACACCACACAGTGAGACAGCTGGTCAGAACGCTCTCTATGGTGCTTCTGGAGAAAGTGGGGAGGATGGGTGGGGGCAGGTGGGCTCTCCTCATCCTCCGCAAGAAGTACATGCACTTTTATGCCCTTTTGATCAGTGAGATGGTGTTTACAGTCCAGTTGAGGGTGTCTGTGATGTGCACCCCCAGGAATTTGGTGCTGCTGACCATCTCTACAGCTGAGCTGTTGATGATCAGGGAAGTGGTTAGTGCCAGTTCTTCCTGAAGTCAACAATGATCTCCTTCGTCTTCTCCACGTTCAGGATCAGGCTGTTATCTCTGTTATCTCAGCCCTGAGGGGAGCCTGTGCTTAGGCTGATGACATCAGACGTGTTCTGTCGGACACGGACTGATTGAGGTCTGTTTGTGAGGAATTCTAGCAGCCAATTGCAGAGGGGTGTATTGAATCCCAGCTGTTCCAGTTTGCCCATCAGATGCTGTGGGATGATGGTGTTGAAAGCTGAACTGAAGTCCAGGAACAGCATCCGCACGTGGGTGTTCTTCTCCTCCAGGTATGCCAGGCTCAGGCGGAGAGCAGCAGAGATAGCTTCCGCAGTGGAGTGGTTCCGTCAGTAGGCGAACTGGAACAGGTCGAATGTTGCAGTAGACTGGAGACGATGTGTTCTTTAACCAGCCTTTCGAAGCACTTCATCCTGATTGGAGTCAGTGCAACAGGCCGGTAATCATTGAATGAGGTGATCTGAGGCTTCTTTGGAACCGGAATAATGGTGGCAGACTTAAAGCATGCTGGCACTACGGATCTGTCCAGCGAGGTGTTAAAAATGTCTGTAAGGACACCAACCAGCTGATCTGCACACTCCTTATACACCCACCCAGATATGTTATCAGGCTCTGGGGTCTTCCTCGGGTTGACTCTCCTCAGAGTTTTCCTCACTTTAGC
>NW_015150500.1:1746450-1751655 GCF_000732505.1 Cyprinodon variegatus
AGTAAACCAGGTCTAGAGGGTTTTCAATCCTGAGTTGCAAAGTCCACATGTTGGTGAAAATGAGGGAAAACAGTCTTCAAGTTAGCCTGGTTAAAATCCCCATAAATGATGAAAATACTCTCAGCGTATGCAGATTGGAGCTCAGAAATAGCCTGGTATAGACTCTACGTGTCCTCTTTTGTATTAGTGCTGGGGGGTACATAAACAGCAGAAATGCTAACCACACGGAACTCTCTGGGTAGATAGAACGGTCTGCAGTTAACAGTCAGTAACTTGTTGTCTGGAGAGCAAAAGCTAGCGACTGATCTAGCATTTTTACTCCAGCTGTTGTTGATGTAAACACATAGGTCACCACCCCGAGTCTTACCGCAGAGCTCTTTGTTCCTATCTGCACGGTAAAGCGTGAGCCCCTCCAGGCTAATAGCATTGTCCGGTATTGCTGGATGCAGCCAAGACTCCATCAGAATGATGGCGAAGCAGTTACATATCTCCTTTTTTGAAGAAAATTCGAGTTGGAGATTATCCATTTTGTTATCCAACGAGCAGACGTTGGAGAGCAGGATTGATGGTAGCGGCGGACTGTGGGGATCTCTCTAAAGCTTCGCCGTTAGCCCCCCTCTGCATCCTCGCTTCCCCCGTCTCGCGCATTTTTTTACCTGGCCTGGCCTGGTAAGTTTTCCCAGTGTTGTTTTGTTTACATCCATCCATAGCACTCCACAGCTTTTTAAACAGTCCAGAATGTCTGTATTTAAATTATTTTGTGACGAGCTAAGCTCACAAAATAATCACAAAATAGTATCAGAACATTCGTATGTTCTGATACATTCATATGTTCTGATACTTTAAGATGTATATTTCTCTCCATGGTAGGGGTGGCAAAGCTGTCCTTGCCCGCTGCCTTGGAGCGTAGCCATGGTTATAGTACAAGCATACATACAGTATGCTCTCCAACATTTATTCTCAAACAATCATATTAATTTTTTTATTTGTGACCTACTACTGCTTTACTGAAATAATACAGCACTGCACATTTGTTCAGGTCTTTTCACCAAAAAATTAAAACATATTTACTTTTTCAGTCTTCCTCAATCCTCCTCATTTGCTTACAGAGATGGAGTAAACTAAGAATTGGCTATTGACTAAATCCAAATCTAAATAACTTATTTCAGCTTTTTGGAATTCAGGCAGGAGCTGAGGTAACATAAAATTGCATGTTATTCTGCAAATACCGCTCTGGTGTCTGCGGTTAAGTATTAACTTAAATAAGTCATACATGTCCCTGTGCAGGTCTGGTTGTTCCATTTAAGTGGGTGGGTTTGCAGGTTTTTCTATTTATTTATTTTTTTAATTGCCATATACTTTTTTTTCTCTCTATGCTTATTAGGGGACAGTGTTTATACTTCACCACTAGATGGCAATATGCTGCCAGAAAAGACAACTGAGACTGTTCCATGTAGAAATTTCACTAAAGAATTAAATGTATCACATAAGGGGGTGAACTGTGTATTGCATTTTGAGAGAAAACAATGATATGATAGCACTGATGAAAAGGCTACTAAAAATGAGGAGGTTGTTCCAAAACTCACTAGTTTTCCTGCAAATTAATTTGTTTGGGAGGTTTCTGGAAAAAAATGGGAAAGCAACTGGAAAGCAACTGATGTAGCTATGGATGTGTTTATGCAAGGGGATTTTAAAAGGGACAAATATCTATTACATCCCCCCAAAAAAAAAAAAAAAAAATCAATAATATCTTTGATCCAATGCTTACTTTTAAAAGTCACACTAAGCACATTTGAAAAATGCAATACTCCTAACCTCCACATATTAAAAAACTTCAGTCCTAACTCTTCCTTTCCGATGAAGCGAGGCTTGTCCATACCTTGATCTCCTCAAGGCTTGACTATTGCAATGTACTTTCCATCGGGATTCCTAGAAAACAATTTATGTATGTTCAGAACTGTGCTGCTAGGATCCTGATGGGTAAACATAAACACACTAAACCAGTTTTCCATTCTCTTGCCTTGTTTCCGGTCTCTGCCAGGATCACCTACAAAATCTCTCCGCTGAACTTTTACTGCTTGCATGTTACTGCACTATGATGTCTTCTCACTCTTCATTCTCCTTTACTCTCTCTGAATTCCTCTCACACTGTCCTTCTTACCATTCCCTGGACTTGCTGCAGTACCGTGGGTGACACATGGTACTGCATTACTTCTATTTGAGTTTCTTTCTGAGTTTTCAGTTATTTGTGTCATTATTTTTGTTGATCTTTGATCTCTTCTTCATTTTGTATTATATTTAAGCTGTGACTGATGACTGGGAGCAAGCAGGTTAAATGGAGACTAGAGCAGGTTGATGAACGGTATTGAGAAAGACAGGTGAATGGAATGAACCATTAAGCCAGTCATCAGTGCCACAATCATGAAACCAATACCTCTTTTAATGTTGTTTTGTAATTAACTTAAGCCTAATTTCTTTTATAGAAATTCCAAAAACCGAAGAAAAGAAAACCAAAAGTCTGAACTCTGTCAGAATTCTGACAGAGTTCTGTCAGAATTCTGACTCTGGCCATTTCTTCCTGCCTTTGTTACTTTGCGAGCTAATTAGCTCTGAAAGAACATAAGATATATAAGTAAAGCATATTCATAAAAACCAACATCTGTGGAATGTAACATGGATGAAATGCAAAATCTTGCCCTTGATGAGCTTTCTTTTCTGTGTTAAGCCATCTGCTCTCAGACTTGTTTGCTCGATAAACTAACAGCATCTACACTGGAGCCTGCATATTAGGCCAAGACCTCACAGTTCTAGAGTAACTCACACCTTCTGTTGTGAATAACTATTATATTCAATTATTTAAGAAGTATCTTTCCCTCCATGGTAGGGGTGGCAAATACCTTTTTTAATCAGATATTATTCGGACAATCATATTGTTTACTAGCTGTGTGTTAGAACAATAAAATAAAGAATGGTTCAAGCTCAAATCATGGTCAGACAGATAACTCTGCAAATATATGGAATAGATTCACCACAACTTCTGTTCAAATGTTTATTAACCTCTTATTATTTCCACAATGCAATGTTTGATACAGGCACTTTTAACAGAGTTAATTGGTGATATACACTGACGTAATCCATGCTTTCCCCTAGGTAAATTCAGGCAGACTTTACACCTGAAAGCAGTGTCATGGGTTTCAGCTGTTAATGTGGAAAATTAAGCCCCTTATGTGATATATAAAGAATGTAAGTTAATTAGAGTGCTGCTTACGCAAATATTCCAGTAGGGAACTGTGTAGAATTGAAACCTCTTAATAGATAGGAAAAAGCCCCAGTAGTCCAATCAGAAAAGAGAGGATACACGATTTCTGGTCACACAGCTTCCCTCTTGAGATTGCTAGAACTTTAGTGACGTAAGTCACTGTTTGAAGCCTGATCAATCATCCTAGCACAATAACAATACACACCTCTTGCATATTAAGAGCATTTTGCGATGGGCAGGCGGGGGTGCATTTGGAAGGATGCATTTTGCGATGGGCAGCAAAGGGAATTTTAATATGAATACTGTATTTGCAGTATGAAAAGCGTTTACACACTAATTAAAACTACATGTATTTATGTATTTAATGACAGAAATCAAAGCTATTTACAGTGTATTGAATTTTGTTAAACAACTAGCTTATTATAACAAAGCATTTATTATTAGCAAGAAACAAAACTGTATCCTGAAATACAAGGTACCCTGAAATGAATCACTAGCCTGTGTTAGATGTCAAAAAACCTAATATACCAATCCAATCCTGCACACTAAACCCTCTACCTGACACTAGGGATGGGCGATATGTTATTGTGTGCCAAATACTGTCAAAGTGATTCTCCGCGGTGATAATTTTTCATCTCACGATAAAAAGAAAGGAGGACAGGTGGCCAAGAACCTTCTTGTACAAGCTGTACATATTACATAAACAAATTGAATGTACCATTACATTATGAAATGTAAAATCAAATCATTAAATGTGTTTAAAAAATTAAAAAATGAATAATCAGATGAACCTTTATTTTTATTTTTTTAAGGGCTGCTCAGTGGAGCAGTGGGTAGTACTGCTGCCTTGCAGCTACAAGGATACGGGTCAATTCCCTTTCTGCATGGAGTTTGCATGTTTGCCCTGAGCATGCGTGGTTTCTCTCCTGCTTCCTCCCACAGTCCAAAAACATGACTGTTAGGTTAATTGACTTCTCTAAATTCTCCTAAGGTGTGAGTCTGTGCATGAATGGTTGTTTGTCTCTGTTTGTCTCTGTTTTGCCCTGCGGAGGACTGGCGACCTGTCCAGGGTTTACCCCGCCTCTCACCCATAGTCAGATGGAGACAGGCAGTAGCACCACTCGCAATCCCAGGAGGATAAAACGTGACAGAAAATGGATGGATGGAAGATGCACCTTTTAAATTCTACCATTAAATATTTAAATGTAATATTTGGTTGAATACATTAACATAAACATTTGATTATCACCCTCTATTCATTTCATGGTCTCGATGGCAGCAGAGTCACTATGAAATTATCTATCTCAGACAGCGGGATTAGCACAGTTCCAACATCTGATTGACTGCTTTACATTGCAAGTCTAGCTGAGTGTCAATGACAACTAAAAAACTCAAACTCATTCCACTTTCCTGACTTCGGAGTAATTAGGTAGAATAGCATTTTGATCATTGTTTTGTGCAATATCTCCACAATTGGCAGCACTGTTAATTTGATTGTCACTCTCTCATTTCAAGGCACTTTACAATTCAACCAGATTGTATTGTTAGTGGCATGGTTAGTGGCAATCCAGAGTTAGTTATAGGATAAATTCAGATTCAAAGTTTTCTATTTGAGGAAAACCAGTTGATGTCATCGACTCATTGACTCAAAGGCACCCTCACACCAAGCATGCTTTTTCAGGTTTGTGCTATAAACCATTTTATAGAAAAAACATCTTCTTAAAACTTCTTTTTAGTGAAACATTAAATTGATAAGATAATATGTGCATGACCTTTAATATAATGTAAGATTATGCTATATTCTTTTTTAATTAGACTTTTTCATCACAGTAAACAAAGTCAGCTTCCTTGTTTATGACACAAACATGTATGATTTCATAATTTACAACTGTGGTTCTGATCTCTCCTTGCTTGATTCGCCACCCAATCTGGACAATATTTTCTAG
>NW_015150500.1:1752410-1756006 GCF_000732505.1 Cyprinodon variegatus
TAAACTTTTCACCAGAATGATTGACAATTAGGAGGACCACTTATTTTGATAATCCATTCCGGAAAAAGAACATCCTCCACTATACCTTTAAGGAAGAATACAACTAGCTTGATATATGCAAAAAGAATAACATGCATATATATTCTTTCTAGTTAAATAACAGATAGTATGATGGTTAACACTGCCAACCCCTCAGATTCACTGTGACTCATCAGTCTACTCTTTCTTGTCAACAAATCAAGTTCTTTTTTTAGATTAAGAGAACTTTGATTGTTATTTTGTAAACAAAGAGTGCATACAAAACAAAATTTCGCTTAGTAAAGCTTTTGAGACAGTAAATGAACATTTCTATTTCCATTATATTGTGTATTTGTCTGGAGCTGTAGCAAGCTGCTGCCTTCAGGCGCAGCCATCTTTGTTTTGGATTTTGCTTCACCTGAGCCGCAGTATCAAAGGTGTTATGTTCACCTGCTTTACAGGTCTTATATCTGTTTAAACATGGGTCCTGCTGGCCTTAGCATCAGTCAACATAAATAACTTCACCGCTGAGACCTTTTGTTTGGCTTAAACAAAATCCAGTAAACATTAAACATTATATTATAAAATATTGGACTCTTAAAACCAGAGGTGAACCCTTAGAGCCTTCTACACCTTCAGAAAAGGCCTAAAAACATCAGATGAGAAATGAATCTATCATTTGAAATGATTGTAACATGTGTATACCAGGAGCGATTCTAGGATCAAAGGTTTAGGGGTGCTGAGCACCCAGAAACCTATTGGCCAGGCATGATAAAGTTTTCTACTTACTTCTACTTTCTGTTTGAAAATGTGATCAGTACCAATTACTGACTCCTTTATTCAATAATGTGTCATATCTGGAATATTTTACCAAATACCGGACAAACAAAGCAAAAAGCAAAATTGTTTTTAAGAGTTTACTACAACCATTTAAAGCTTTTAAAATAGTTTTCATGAAAGGCTCCTTTTTGCGTGCCAAACTGAGTGAGTACTAGAACAGTTCTAACTGTTAAGGAAGAATAGTCTTATCCCCTAAGACTGAAGTGGAAAGCAACAGAGTTGCATCAATTTTTGATTTTCACAGGGCCAGTCGGAGGGCCCAAAGAATACTTAGGGATGTGTTTGTTTTCTCCTAATATGAACAGAATTTAAATGGCAACAGGCTCAATTCACTGGAGAGGCTGGTACTCTTACATGATCTGTTTTATCAAAGCAATGACACAGAATCCTTAAAATTCTTAATGGATCCAAAGGCTTATTCAGATCAGTAGTAAAAATGTATCTTGTTGTTATTGTTAGCAACATCCACCTATTTATTAATTCATTTATTAACATTCCCTAAAAATGTCATCCACATCTGCTTTTTGAGTTATTCTGCTAGGACGCAAATGGATGGAAGGAAATAACACTGTCATTATATATTACCTCCTTTGCGGAGGTAATAATTATGGATGTTTCATTTAGTCACATTCTGATTTTCATAGGTGCAGTACACAGACACCCTATTGTTGGTGTAGTTGCTGGGAGTCGAGGGGAGTTTGAAAAGGTGGCTTCAGCTTGCTGCAGATTGTGAGGGAGGGAGAAGGTTCCTTGCAAAAGAAAATGGCTCTTACTCCACCTTTTATAGATGTTTTTGTTTAGTGTTTATTGTTTATTTTTCCATAGTAATTACAGTTTCATTGGTTTAGTTCAACATTTGAATCTGTTTTATGTTTCCATTGGATTTCTGTATTAATACACAGACTTTTATAAAAGTTTTATTGTTTTCCTTTTTGAATAGTGAGCACTTATATCATGATCTTGGCGCTGATGACTGGCCTGATTTCTAATTTCATTAACCTGCCTCCGCCCAGTTCTCATTACCATTCATCTGATGCATCTGATTCAGCCTCTTTTTAACCAGCCTTCAATCAGTCATCAGGTCGAGATTATTTCCGAGCCTTTGGAGAGAGTTCTCTAGCGCACCTGAGTGTTTCTGATTGCCTGATCCTGACCCGTTCTGCCTTCCTGTCCCCGTTAGGGCACACAATCAGCTCACTCCATTGTAAAGTTTCCATTTATAACATAAGGGTCAGTAAAAATCATCACAAGAACTTATTAAACCTGATATGTGTATGAAACATATATATGCTGAGAATCAATGAGATGTTTAGACAATCCTGGAAAAGCCATAAACACATTTCTTGTAATTTTCAATTGTCATTTATGTTCAAATGCAATAAAAGAAGTCTGATACCTCAACTTACCTTAACTAACAATTGCACAAGCTGTAAAGAAAACTAAACCTGGATTAATTATTCTTACTCCTTACTTACAAGAGTCTGATTGTTCCAAATTGTCACAAAANACCTGAGTGTTTCTGATTGCCTGATCCTGACCCGTTCTGCCTTCCTGTCCCCGTTAGGGCACACAATCAGCTCACTCCATTGTAAAGTTTCCATTTATAACATAAGGGTCAGTAAAAATCATCACAAGAACTTATTAAACCTGATATGTGTATGAAACATATATATGCTGAGAATCAATGAGATGTTTAGACAATCCTGGAAAAGCCATAAACACATTTCTTGTAATTTTCAATTGTCATTTATGTTCAAATGCAATAAAAGAAGTCTGATACCTCAACTTACCTTAACTAACAATTGCACAAGCTGTAAAGAAAACTAAACCTGGATTAATTATTCTTACTCCTTACTTACAAGAGTCTGATTGTTCCAAATTGTCACAAAATATGTGAAATATTTAGGAAAACAAAGTAAAAACTTCATATTAATTTATAAATCTCTAGTAATAATTTTTCTTTTTGTTGCCTATTTTCTAGCATACAGCTGGAGAACTTGGATGTGGTGAAAACATCTCCTGTTATAGTAATAAACATCGTACTCATTTGTGCTTGACAATTTCGACTATAGGATCTGAAAACAGGCATAATAAAAGAAACAGGAATATTTTAGCCAAAACTGGTTTTCAGGCACAAATGGATAGGGATTTTTAGAAGAGATAACATTTCCATGAGTTAAAAATGTATAATCTATATCTTTTTGCAGCCCTGCTGTAGTCTGCATAAATAGTTAGAATGTAGTGGAGAGTTAAGAGTCTAGACAATGTCCATTACCCACACATGGCTCTCTAGAACTGCGTTAAATTTAGAAGAGAAGTCAGGGAAAGTTTCATAGCTGTCAGCTGTTTGTAGAATGCTCCCACATGTGTGTTCCACTGGTCGTCTTGTGAAATCTTTCAAAACTTAAAATTCCACATAAATGCTATTTGTTACTATAAGATCTGATCCACTGCAGAATCGCATAAACTTCTGAATTTTAATGTCATCCAGTCCTCTGATGAATCTTTTGAGATAGTTTCACACTTGTTTTGGCATGGGAGACAAATCCTCTTCACATTTCTGCAGTTCTGCAGTTCTTTTCTTGGTGTTGGTTGCAGGTCCGGGAGCAACTTAAAGATGTGGATAGATGACCTCCCTCCAGCAGTCAATGACAAACATTGGTTTTTGGACAAGCTCTTTGTGCGCTATTTCATAAATGATGGTAGGAAGATTCTCATCAGTTATTTGTTTTCTACAG
>NW_015150500.1:1759857-1762274 GCF_000732505.1 Cyprinodon variegatus
ACGCAATCTCTCTTGTTAAATCACCCGCAAAGAATGGTTCAGCCCCTCGCGCAAAATTCCAGTTTGCGAGCGCAAATTACTGCACGCAAAATTGGATCTTGATAAATCCGGCCCTTAATGTTGAGGTCAAACGTCAGTGATGTAAAAGGAGCGACTCCCCTTTAAATTCACACTCCTTCAGCAGAGTTTATTTAAAGAAGTAGCACTCATGCGAGTTATAAAATTAGCCCCTGCAAAGTTGCCTCTTGATATTGAATTGGGTTAATCCAAATCTCTTTGAGAGCTGCTGATGGACGAACGGACTGGACAGGAGACAGGGTTGGAGTCAAACCGACCCGGCCGAAAAGTCCCTTCCACTCCAACGAGCCAAAACAGTAACATACATCCTTTCCTCTTTCCATCTGATGTTATTTGAAATATGCTTTCTAATCCAACTGCTGATGGTTTCAAAAGTTTTAAGAGTTTGAATGCTAATGCTCACTGAGATGACTGAACAACAATGTGGCCCTGAAGAGATCCCTACAGTGGACTGGCTAACATCATTATCTCCCAGGTACCTCATGCCAGCCACATTGTAGAGGTCATATAATGCACCATAACCATTCCTTTGATTCCTCAGACCCCCTGGGACTAGCTAAAGCCGGGCGTACACTTTGCGATTTTTTCAGTCTTTGCACGCAGCTACTGCTCACAGCTCACGATTTATGTTGGGCCAATGCTCTGATACGATCTACCTGCTCACACTGTACGACTAAAAACCACGTCAGACTCAGCTCCGCAGTGAGATGGAGCTGCTCAGACTCGTCCATCAGGAAGCCAAATGAGTAGAGGAGGAATATGAAGCTCACTATAGTAAAACGCGCTGCCTTGGCAATTTGTGCAATTTTATGCTGAAAGCCCTAAAAGAAAAGGCGACAATGTGTTTGGAAAAAAGACATGGCTAAGCAAACGTGGCTGCTACAGTCTGTCAGTTTTACAAATAGAACTGTATTTCACTCATTGCACCCCTGCCATGCTTCTGTGTTTACATCCGAGAGGAAGAAGAAAAAGAATAATCCTTGTTTGCGCATGTGCACTGAGTGATTTGCCCATGATGGTCCGGAGAAAATCCCGACCTCACGATTCCTGATCGGGAGGTGGTCGTGAGAGGCTGATCACCGCTCGTAACCCCCTGTACACTACATGACTCACGACGCATGATCAGGCTGAAAGTCAGCCCGATCGAAAGATTCTCANCCAGAGTTGCATCATCCATCAGTGCTATGACATCAAAGTCAATCTAAGCACAAAGAACAACAAAATGATTAGTTTTGATAATATTTTTCCTACAAATCAATTAGACCAACGTTAACATTGCACCCATAGGTAGGGAAAAAACTGACTTTAAATAACATAAGGGCTTTCTACTGTTTGGAGGAGGAATACAAATAATAGAAGAAGGGAGCTTTGGTGTACCCTTTAAGGAAATGGATCAACTATTATAAAAAAAAAAAGAAGATAGTTAATTCATTGTGATGTAAAAAGAGATTATGACATACAGTCCATTTAAGGTAAAAAAGATACAGGTAGAACAAACATCAACATTGTAAATCATAGCAAAGGGATCATGCCATTTTTTTATCTCTACATTTGCTAATTGCCTGTTTCTTTCCATCCATCCACCCATTCATCACATCATTCTGCATTCCCACTGGCTGTGCGAACGTCATCACATCACAGAAGAGAGAGAAAGTGGAAGGAATTGTTTAAAATGGATAACTCCATCATCTTATAATGATCTGCTAAAGTGTAACCTTCGTTTGTGGAGGAGAACTCTGTTAGGGTAATTTTGAAGGTACTAAACAGTGGTCTGAGAGGAGAGGGTTGTGAGAAAATACTGTTATTCTTTTGCTTTAAGTGCCATATCTGAGCACAAGGTCTACAGTATGAAGATGAGAATGTGTGGGGCTACTCACATATTGAACAGAGCCACTTGAGTCTAAGATAGCAATAAAGGCTGCATTTAAGCTATCACCTTTAATGTCACAATGGGTGTTAAAATCCCCCACTTTGATTTAAGACCAAATCAGATAGTAATTCTGAAAACCCATCTAAAAATTCAGAGTAAGGAACTGTTGGATGATACAAAGAGATTTACTGCTTTAAAATTTGGATAAGCAAACAAAACTTAAGTCTTAACTTAAGTCAGACTAAACGTAGTCCTTCTCCTCTCCCAGGACTTCTGGGTTTGTGAAAATCTAAATAGAGGGAATTGCCTATTTATTCTCACATAGTCCTCTCGTTGCAGACAATTTTTTGTGAGATAAAAAAAATTTCAATTTGATAATAGCAAATCAAGTCTTAAAGCTACAGTGTGTAATAATTACAGGGATATACAGTCAGAAATGTAATATATTATACATAACTATGTTATTTAT
>NW_015150500.1:1766010-1768035 GCF_000732505.1 Cyprinodon variegatus
GCATTTAAACAGCCGGACCAGGAGTCCAACCTTTGTTGTAAATGACTAAGAACCCTGGTTAGTAAGATAATTACAGTTATAATCATTCAACTAATAATAATTAATTGGTTTTACCCTCCTATTAATTAACTATAACTTCCAGTTCTAGTTATTTAATATATTCATAATCTTCCACAACATTTAACGTTTTAACATGTCAGCCACTAATTATCTCCTTATCCCTTTCATCAAATCAAATTAACCAATGGCCTCCTATTATTTGTTTTGTGAAATAATGCTGCAATTTTTTTGGTTACATTTGTGATTCAGATTTTTTTTTTACATTTCTGACAGGATTGATCAAAGTTTTAACATCTTGTCAAAAGAAGGTCGGTCAGAGTACAACTCGTGTCCTTTCAAGAATCATTGAGTCAGGAAGGGTGGGGGTTAATTGGACTACGGATCTTAGACACGTCAATGAGAGCATAGATTGAAGAGCAATATTTGCCAGTAGGGCGTAGTATAAGATGCTTCCAAATGAAGTCATCCTGGGATATTACAGACCTCATTTCCTGGGACACACAAGCACCATCATTTAATTAACACATATTGCATATACTGTATGGTTGAAATGGTGGGGGGGTGACCCTGATTATAGTTTTGATAATTGCTTCACATAATTCCAACTGACAGTCCTGCGATCATGTATCAATAAAATTTTACAACATAATGATCAGTCTGCCTTTCTGTCTTTCAACTGTCATAATAGCAAAATTAAAAACTTCCTGTCAACTCTTCAACTATATATAAATGGCATATTAGTTTGCCCTTTTTCTTTGTTATAGCTCTTTTTCCAGCATGGAATAATTAAATGGAAAATAAACTCAATTAATTGGGCTTGTGCCTGCTCTCGCACGCGTTTAATAGGCGTTCCCTCTCAGGAGCGGGTACAGAGTTGTGCATGGACTTTTTTTTTTTTTTTAAGTGGAGAGGGCGGGTGTTTCAAACATTTATAATAATCCTCCACTATACCTTTATAATGAGATGAATTGGAGACTTATTCTCCAGTAAATCAAAAGGAAATTGAGGTGACAGAGGGGGAAGACAAGCAAAAAAATACAAACAAAAAAAAAACGGCACAATATGTCTAATTTTTCTCCTAGCTGAAGTCAGGAATACAGAAAGATATGAGAATTTTTTCTGAACTCAAAAAATGCTCACAGTGAGACCTATTAATCAGGAAACAAATTTTAACATCTTCCAGTGTTGAAGCTTTTGGGGCTTTGGTTGTTTTAGTTTCAAGATCTTACCCCTCTGTTCATCTAAGTAAAGTTAACAGTTGGCTCAGATTACCAAAATTTGGACATAAACAGGCTTCACAATAGAACAGATCCTAAAACTATCCATACTAGGTTTATAATGTAATAGACTGCTAACATTTGAGAGAAAACAGTTTAAAGCGCTCACTTTAAAAGAAGGTGGGGTGCTTTGACCTGAGAACTTCAGCACCCACATACAATATGTGAAACATTACATTTTATTTTATTCCACATACTTTTTTAAAAGGAACGTAACACTAAAATTTGAGAACACATCGGTTATGTGCCAGGTGAGTTTAAATAACCAAAAATCAGAAATCCGTCTAGAGAATCCAGTAAGAGCAAAGGCGAGACAGGGAAATCCAGGGACAGAACAAGTGTGATCAGGCAGGCAGGCGGGGAAAGAATGCTGGATTATCTACTCACTTGGAGGCTTTCGATTGGATCACCGGTGGAGACTTATAAAACCAGGAGACAAGGTAAGCTGAGTTGTGGTGATTTGGCATGGTTGGCTCCCATGTAGAAAGAATGAGCCCTCAGCTGAGGTGCATAGCAGAATGTAAACATTGATGATGACAGTTTCATTTTATCTCCACAATTTTATACTTATCTTTTTATGTAAAAAAAAATAATATTCTACCCATTTATTATAAGTAAGGTAATTGTTGTTTTATTTTTTAAAGCTACAGTGTGTAATTTTCAGCGACATCTAACGTCCAGACTGCAG
>NW_015150500.1:1768740-1773064 GCF_000732505.1 Cyprinodon variegatus
GTCCCTCTCCCCAGCGACTTGGGCCAGCTCCTCCGGGGGAATCCCAAGGCGCTCCCAGGTCAGCCGAGAAACATAGTCCCTCCAGCGTGTCCTGGGTCTCCCCCTGGGCCTCCTCCCGGTGGGACGTTCTTGGAGACGTCCAGGAGGCATCCCAATCAGATGCCCGAGCCACCTCAACTGGCTCCTCTTGATATGGAGAAGCAGTGGCTCTACTCTGAGTCCTCTCCGGATGACTGAGCTCCTCACCCTATCTCTAAGGGAGAGCCCAGACAGAGACGTTTAACTTACATTTATTTAAATATTGATGCAATAAAAAACAATATATACCCATATAAGGCTGATATAAGCAAATACTAGTTACTTCAAGAGAAAAGCAACCTTGTTTATTGTAACCCTGCACTTTGCATTTGTCCACTTTGGAAAAATCTATATCACTAACAGCCATCTTTACTTCCTATCTTTTTAAGGACACCTAATCTAATGTGCTCCAGCATTTGGCAAAGCCATAGTTCATGTAAAAAGTTAATAAATGAAAAAAATCCTCATTATTGCCGCTTGTAGTGCTGATTCCCAGGTAATGCCATCTACCCATATCCTACCAACATGGAACATTTCTGAATTACTTCTGGTATGCCTTTGTAGAACAAATGTATTGTGTTGACTTTTGGGATGCTTTCAAAATAAAAGCATGCACTTAAGACAGACTATTTTCCACATCCAATCAGACAAAACATATTTTAATAAAATTATGGTGAAATGACCTTCTTAAACCTGGTATGTATGGGTAGCATATGCCGTCAGTTAAATATGACTATAATATTATGAACTAGTCCTCTCTCCTGGCATTTTCTTCCACCCTACCAACATTATGAGTATATTTTTGTCCCCTTATTGTGTGTTTTCTGTAAACGTTTAACTGAATCCTGATTAAATTGTATGCCTAATTAAGTTCCTTAATATGGGACAGTTATTCTTTTTAAGGGACAGTCGGCAACCCTCCAAAAAAAAGAAGCTCTCACATGTCGTTCATGATCTTCATGGGTACCTTAGAGATGTTTTCAGAAACCTTGGAATAGGGATCTTATGTGGTACAGGTCAAATTCAAATTAATAATCTAAACAAACCACAAATTTACATTATCAGAGTGTTTCCAGGCAAAGATGTCCTGCTAGTAGGGAATGAATCCTAATCTAAATTCTAAGTTCTAAATCATGCACCAAGAAGGCTGTGGTCGGAAAATTTAGATTTCTCTCTCTCATATATTTAGTTATGCTATTTATCAAGTGAAAAATGTTTTTACTCAGTTTGTTTCACCTACAAGGCCGTGAAAATGTCTGAGTGAGGGTTGGTGTACTTATTTCCCTGAAAAGCCAAATTCCTTCTCAAGGTTTGTTAAAGTGTGTGGAATTTGTTTTGATTCTGACACAACCTTCACAGTTTTTTCTTCAACATAAGTAAGGCAGACAAACTCATGTCTAGTCAGAACAGGGCTGAATGCTGTGCCATAAGGGCTGTATGATGAACTGTTCTCTCTTTGCAAAGATATGATAAATTAAAATACTGACTAAGTGAAATCCATCGATCTCTAGTTTATTTAACTAGGGTGAACATTTGGAAATTATAATAACAGAAATTATTATAATCGCTATTAAAAACTAACAAAATATTCATGAGTGATTTCAAAGGTTATTTAAATTACAAGCTTTTTTTTTTTTTAGGCAAGAGCTTTCTTTAATGAGCCATTTACTAATTTCTTTATGCACTTTGTATTATGGAAGGACATATATAGAGACATGATAAATAATAATTTGTAATGTATTTGCAATGTACTTAATACAAATCAAATAAATACGCACTGAATAATACAAAATATTGATGTAAAAGTTCATGACCTGTCAAAAAATCCATATAGAGTCAGTTATTTAATTAGAAATGCCTGATATGAAATGTGCTACATCTCTTTTGGTAAGGGCGGAGCTTTAATTAAATTACTTATGAGCTAAGAAGGCCTATATTAACTGAGATAAAGAAGCCGCTGAGCTCAAAGAGTTTGATTTGAGCTCCTTTTCATAAACTGCAGCTAAGCTGCTCGAGAACTGCTGCATGGTAAGAAATATATTTATTTAAGCGGTCTAGATGCAAATTGTTGGTGTGTAATGCATAATGTAAGTGTTTTCTGTCAGTTTTATAACTTTGTTAAGTTGACCCTTGATAAGAACTGCAAAGACATTCAAAGAAGCTGAGCCCTTTATGGTTACTGAGCTACTTTTTTGTCCAAATGGGCCTATAGTCACATATTATCACTATAAATGACTTTTTGCATGTTTTGTTTTATGGTTGCTGCCTGGCATTGTTATCCTTGTGCTAGATTCGTCTTGAATAAGTACAAGTAGGAAGTGTGAAGTAAGTCTTAAGAAATGTAGATGCAATTGTAAATATGAGTGCACAGAGCTTGTACACAGAATTTTGATCCGGCACATGGGATGGTGGGTGTGCCAGGATCCCACTGGAGGGGATTGTGGAGAGAGGATGCTCCTTTGGTATACGGGTGACATGTATTTAATCTGGTAGAGATGCAATGATGCAGGTGTGCATTTATGTATCACTGGGGATATTGGAGACAGTTAGGTTTATGGAAATTAATATATATGTAGGTATAGTTATACCTACAGGTATGTATATTTGATGTATGTATATTTGTATGTTGAGATGTACGTATGTTGGTATAGGTGTTTATGTAGTTGTTAATGTGTGTACACATTCTGATGTGAGTAGGTATGAGTGTGTGTGATATAAGGCGATGTTTTTGTTATCTGGTGGGGACAATTCCCCAGGAATATGCTGCATTAATGGGACTTATACACACTTGTGGGGTCAGTCGATGGGATAGGAATTGTCCTTTCTTGGGTGGGGTTAGGTTTAGGACTGAGATGTGAATTGGGTTAGGTTAGGCATAGAGTTAAAGTGTGTGTTGGTAATAATTAGGGTTAGGTTAGAAATTAGTGTGAAATGAATTGTGGTTGATGGAAAGTCCCCACAAGGCGTGACACAACATATATGTGTATGCATTTGTACAGGATGTGTGTGTTGTTAGGTAAATATTGTGGTAGGTATGTAATCCATATTTATGGTGATTTTCATCTCTCCTTTTATTTTATATCTGTACAAACACAAGGAAATTTCTTAATACATGGGACATTAGAAACATGTTTAGAATAACTGAATATGTTGACTGTGGGAGAAGGGGTAGGGTAATAAGTTTTTCTTCTTCCTATTCCTTTTCAGACATGTTGACTGGCTGGGGTCAAGGCTGGAAAGAAAGAATGAAATAAAATAAAAAGAAGAGCCCATCAGAACATATATATATATATATATATATATATATATACATATATATATATATATATATATATATATATATATATATATATCCAGACCTAACTTAATAAGACTTGAAGTGTTATAATGTAAGGAAACACGGAGTGAAATGATTATAGGGATTTACTGTCATAAATGTAATATATCATACGAATGTTATTTATTATTATCTAAGATCTGAAACCCTGAATCTTTCAGTTTGTATTGCCTTAGAAATTACTTTTTATAGTCACATAGGAGCGTGTCTCCCATATATGGAGGCGCTAAGGGAGCACAGAGCTGACAAACTAGTGACTGTAGAGCTTGCTATTATGCTTGAATGTAACTGCAGCAAGTTAGGCCTATATAAAATCTATAACCAACAGAGACTAATACAGTAATATTTATACATCTATATATGTAAAGGAACAGCATTACTTGACAAGCTAGGTGACACGGATGTGGCGAAGCCATTGTGTATACTGACGGCCTCCGTATTGTGGGAGGGGTTTAAGCAGCAGGGGGAGCGGCTCATGACGCGGAAAATTACACACTGGTGGCTTTAAGCCCCATAATGACATTAGACTTAATAATTTATCTCTCCAGCATAACCTTACAGTAAATTTGATAAAAATGTTTGCGGTGCATCTTCTGTTACAGACAAGCGGTTTTTGCATTAGGTGAAAAATTACTCTTAAGTGCCTTGAACATGGCTGTACCAAACAACACTGTTCATTTCAGAGCAGCACAGAACTATCTGAAGATAAAAGGTCTGGTGTTAGTTTGCGCTTATAATAGTAGCGGAACTGAATGAACCCACACCTGACGCAGCTCCCATCTCCACTGGGCTAAATTCCACACCTCCCATAAAGCCCTATGGGCCGGATCTATCAAAGGTTTGCGTGTATAAAAACGTGAGCTATTTCACTGCGCACGCTAAAAAATGTACAAACTGATCTATCAACAG
>NW_015150500.1:1774144-1789170 GCF_000732505.1 Cyprinodon variegatus
CAAACCATGGTTCAGCCCCTCGCGCAAAATTCCAGTTTGCGAGCGCAAATTACTGCACTCAAAATTGGATCTTGATAAATCCGGCCCTATGTGTACTACATGCGTTCAGCATAACAGGCACACCCTTTCATTTAAAACCAAATAAGCTAAAGGATATGCCCGTTTGATTGTTCTAGTTTTATTCATGCTGACCCTCTAAGTAAGGTCAAAACATGCTGACACAACATATGGAGATAAACTTTGATGAACATTGAACTTATTGCTGCTATAGCAATGATTTATGGCAGAACTGCCATAAATTCTGTTCTGTTTTCGGGAATAGTTTGGGTCTGTTTTATTTAGTTTCAATACATTGGTTTGGTTAGGTGGTGGTATTTGGTTAGTATGCAAATTGTTTCTCTGATCTATATTCTTGCTCTAACACTGGTGGCGCTGTGGATGAAATCCATTTCAGTCTCAAGGTAAGGACAGTGAGTGAAGGGTGTGGGGAGGTCACACGTTTTTTACCGCTCTCTGTTTATATACTGGTTTGCTTCATTATTTTCACCTAATGATCATTACAATTCCTTTGCATGCTGCCATAGACCACCACCAAGGAATTTGGATTGCATTCAGTGTGTGTGCATAATAAATGTCAGCATTCCCAAACGTATCTCCCAGTCCGGACATTGCCTTTTGAGCGCGTTAGGACCTGGATTTCCTTAAGCCAGAAGTGACCAAAATTAGAAGCAATATGATGTTCGCTACAATTGCATTTACTGCAGCAATAAACAAAACTGATGAAGTAATGTTAGAGTAACCAACTTAAGCCTAAAGTCGGGTCCAGAGGTCTGGAAGCGGTTGGCAGAGAGATATTTACATTTAAGATATTAACTTTTAACACTTTATCATCTTTTTTTCAGAGAAATGGAGGTCAGTCGAAGCTGCTGCAATCTACCTTCCCTGGTTGTTTTGTGCATCCTTATCCTGTTTCCTGTGAACTGCTCGAGTATAGGAGACATCTATGAACCACAGAAAAAGGTAAATTGGAGTTTTTATTTCTAAGCCTGTTGTTTCACTACATATTTGCTTCCTTCAAAAGTGAACACTTATGGCCGGCCCTTAGTAACTACCTCACACTTTCCTGCTTCCAGCGAACTGAAAGTACATTAATGAAGAGGTTTTATACTGCTGATTACGATACCTTTGTGGGTCTAATGGGAAAAAGACATGCAGCTCCAGCATTCAGTAAGTATTCTTTTGCACCAACCATTAAACTCAAGTGACAAAACCGTTGTGTGTCCTTGCAATCTTATGTTTTAATCTAATTAAGTTGGAATAAAAAAAAAGTCTGAAGGAGATTTTCTTTGTCTTGTGCAGATTATGGCAATCACATTCTTGCTGACCTGTTACACCTCACATGGCTTTCTTTCAACCATTTTTCTTAGCATACTTCCACAAATGTCTCACTAATAGTTGCGTTGTCAACAGACTCTCCCATTTGACATGTTGATCTCTGCAGCTCCTTTAGAGTTAGTCTCTGAGCTACTGCTCTAATGAATGCTCAGCTTATCCAGTGAGTCAGCGTAGGATGATAACCATGCTTTTTGGAATTAACAGATGTGTTTTACCTGATTTGGACTGCATGATTTAGAAAAACTTACTAATTGCAATATCATGTCTTTCTTTCCACATTTTTTTTTCAGTCACAAAAAAAAAAAGTGGGAGATAGGAGCGATTACAATCCAACCAACAGTCTACACACGTGAATGTTAGAATAATTATCATTGAAGATGTCTAAGTTTATTACACCTTGGTACCGTCTGCCTGTTACGTGTCAGAACTGATGTTTTATCTAATTAAGAAAGTTCCTCTGTTTGGATATACAGTTATAATCTTCATTCTGTTGGTGGCAAAGATTTGGAAAAGAAATGAGAGCGGTGAACGAAGTGTAATATTTTGATAAGGCAGGAGACATGGATGTCTAATCATCTGCTAACATGTATGATGTAACATCAGATAATGTAGCAGACTGGAAATGTATTAAATGCCTTTTTAAAAGTTAATCGGGGCCACTTCCTTAAAGGTGAGCACGGAGGGGAACAGCTGCTTCTGTAAACTCTAAACAATTTCTCTGATCTGAGTAAGATTACAATTTCTATCATAATCTGTTATCATGTCTCCTGGTTATTTAATACATGTAAGTTATGAAGTGTTATTTAAAAGAGTTTGTCCCGAGTGATTTTTTTTTTTTTTTTAGGGAAAAGAACCAGAGAGATAGAGCATCAAGGTGCATACACAGAGCCTATCTTTAACAATGGGTTGCAGAGTGATAGGCTACATATTTAATGCAAAGATCTTAACCATACTTTAAACTGACATGCAAAAAGTATCCATTGCCTTGGTTGTTTAAACATTTTTTTCCACAATGAAACCGCAAACATCAACAGATTTTATGGAATCCTATCGAAAGACTAACACAAGGTAGTATACCATTCTGAATTAAGAGGGAAAATTATACGTGGTTTTAAACAAAGGTATTTGTAAGTATGTAAAAGGATTTAGCCCCTTTTCTCTAAGTGCAACCAATTACTTTCAGAAGTTGCTTGACGCTTGTTAATAACTAAAGTCTATCTGTGGGTAATGAAATCCCAAAACAAACACAGGTTAAGAAAATATTGGTGAGCAAACAGCATTATGAAGTCCAAGCAACACACCAGACTGAACTTTAAAACAGGTTTAGCAGGAAAAAATTCCAAGCTTTAAACATCTCACAGAGGTAGATGATGTTCAATCCATCATCTGGAAATGAAATGCGGATGGCACAGCTGTAAACCTGCCAAGACGAGGCTTTACGTACAGACATAACAAGAAGAGCAGTGATCAGAGATGCAGTCAAGAGGCCCATGGTGACTCTGGATGAACTGTAGAGATCTACAGCTCAGGTGGAGGAATCTGTCCACTGGACAACTGTTAGTCATGCCCTGTACAAGGTGATCTTTATGTAAGAGTCAAGAAGAAAGCTATTGCAAAAAGAGCATAAGAGATGGCAAATTTCCAGAAGCCATGTTGGGCAAACATCAAAAGTGGAAAAAAGTGCTTTAATCAGTCAAGACAAAAACTGAACTTTTATCCAAAACAATGTAAAGTGGAGATCTTCCTCTTTGAACACACCATCCCCACTGTCCAGAATGGTGATAGCAGCATTATGTTCTGGGGATGCTTCTCTGCAAGGATGATGGATGGACACAAAAACATGGTGATCTTTAAAGACTAAGGCAGAGGTTTACGTTCCAACAGGACCACGACACTAGACATAAAGCCAAGGTCCTGTACTATGAAGCGAGCTGAACCTAGCAGGTTTACTCCCTGCAAATCCAGTTAATCCAATTCAAAAGAATAGTAATCAGGATAGAGGCACCACAAAGCTGGTTATTAACTCGCTAATTCTCGCCAGCCTGAGCTGATCATTAATCTGTGAATGCACACGTGTAAAGGGGCGGGTTCAAGGTAGCAGACCAATCACAATCATGAGAGTGCCGGATTTCCCCTGTGGGGAACAAAAATGTATCTAACAGAAATAAAAAGGGGAGAAAAAAAAAAACAGTCTCAAAGAAAAGTCAAACAAGCTGGAGGCATGCTCATGTGTAAATGTGCATTTAACACAGTCTGCATCCCCATCTCTGTACTGCACATTAATCACATTCCCCTCTGAAGTGAAGAGAACTTATGAGCAAATAAAAATAAAAGAGAAAAACATAAATTCCTCTATTTAGCTTGACTTTTTAGTTCAATAATGTTTGGGCTACCATAAAGCTGGAAGATGATGCCATGATTACATTATATTAATGGTTCATCTAAGTGAAATATCCCGATTTCTGAGTTGTGTCAGAAAATTGCTATATATATGTGAGCTCTTTTATTATGATGTGTTTAGTTCTTTTCAATCTGAATCACAATGGGTCTTCAGTGAAAGGACATGTCATTGTTCCGCAAACTGATTAGCTGCTGAGTGGAGCGTTTTCTAGGATTCAGATCAATCGTGAAAGCTAACCTGCCTTGGAGCAGATATGTCTTTCAGCGTTCGTTACGATGGTGAGTAGCCTTGCTAAGAATGAATCCAGCTTTGTGGTAGCAGAAAATCGGGGTTAAAACTGAAGTTGTCTCGCTAACCCAAGTAATCCTGATTTGTGATTCAGGCCTCAGGACTAAAATGAAGCAGTTTAAAACAAAACATAGTTGGGTGTTAGAATGGAGCAGTCAACGTCCACCATTCAAGTCAAAGTTGACTTTCACCAAATTTGAGAATCTGTGGCAAGATCGGAAAAGCACTGATCACAAACACTCTTCATATAATCTGGCTGAGATTAAGTTGTTTTGCGCAGAAGAATGGGCAGAAATTTCAATCTCTAGATGTACAAAGCTGGTAGCGACATAACCCTAAAAACTTGCAGCTTTCATTTCAGCAAAAGGAGGTTCTACAAAGCATTGGTTCATGGGGCTAAATACTTTCACCCATCCTTTCCAGGTTTATATTTGCAGAAATAAAATATACAATTCATGCATAAACCTGTTTCCATTTCTCAATTTTGTACGACTTTTTTTTCTTTCGGTTGTAATGATACAAAAATTGGAAAAGCTAAAGTAAAATAAACACCTTTGCAAGCCATCGTATCTCTCTGACCAGTTTCTCTGTATATTGGTTTTCATAGCACTGTTTCTTTTGTAATGATCTCTAAAAAAATCTGGATCTATAAAAACGGATCAATTTAGTTGACTTTCCCAGGGTGAAGCTGTCAGAATTAATTGAAAACCTGTTTTTCCTCTTTTACCTTCAAAAAGGGAAAACCTGTTTTTCCTCTTTTCTTTACCTTCAAAAACCAAAAATTTACTAATTTTGAAAAATTTCAATGTTTTAGTTACACATTTATAAGAGACTCCACATGTTGTAATACTGAATAATTATTGCTTATTTTCTAATTAATTGCTGACTTCATTTGTTGTTGTGTGCGACAGGAGTGGGCTGTCCATCCACACAGGCATTGAAGAATTGGATTAAATTCAGACTGTGGAAAGCGGAGGTAAAGAAAAAAAAAAGTCTTAAATCTTCCCTGAAAATAAACAGATTTGATCTCCTGCTGCTTGGGCTTTAAACCATATTTGCCTTTCCATAGGAGCCAACCTTCTCTGATAAGACCGTCAAACATCCGTGTTTAACCCCGCTCTATTTGATGAAGAATCCCAGTGTTCGCAACCAAAGAGGGAGGAAGACCCTGTTTAACTTCTTGTATTGAACAACATTGGAAAACATGCCTAAACGACATCTGTAATGTCTTATGGAAAATAAATGTATAAAATCAACAGTACAGTAAAATATGAATTTATTCATAGTGATTAAAGTACCTTTTCACAACCAAATCACGCGTATTCTGTGCTCACACTGCCAAAGAAAAGTTGCACATTTAAATGGCATTACTAACAAAAACACATTTTAAACATCAATCAACACAGCAATGTACATTTTCCCTTTGAGAAAAACCTTAATGTTGACCAGATTGTCTAAGAACAGAAGAGTCCCACTCCTCCGATAACAAAACAATTAACAAACAAGAGCCGATATATAACTCAATTTTTTTTTAAAGAAACTGTTACAATACTATAAAATTATAAACTTCTCCAATTAAAAACAGAAACAGCGGATCGAATCTGGTTTTGCGCACCAATAAACAGTTGTAACACCTAGTTTACAAGGTTTCCATTCAATACATTTTAAAAGTGGCTTAAATAAAAAAAAATAAAAATTCAAACATTGTTGTGTTTTTTTTGTTTTTTTTTTCCCGCTTGGTCTTTAACACTCTGTCATTTATTTCAAATTTCAAATGATTAGTTATCAAGAAACTGCTAAAAACAGCTTGCAAGCCCCTTAAAACGTAAGGATAAAGAAGAAAAAATAAAACCCATTGCAAGGATGAATAAAAAAAAAACATCTCCACCCTCTTTATCCCATTGTAACATCACAGTGCAAATTTGTGTGTGTAGCTCATGGCTCATACATTCTCGGTTTGCAAGGCACATTCTTTATGCGTCAGTTCGGGGAGAAGGATGTGGGAAACTTGATATGTAAACACGTGTTTACAAATGCATGTTTGCGTCTAGTGGCAGTTTCAAGACTAATGCTTTAGTGGGTTTAGACTGTTTTTTCTTTGTTACAGATGATTAATTGATACACCACTTCCTTGTCAATCTAGTTTCTCTGCTTTGATAAAAACCTGATGGACATTTTTTTGATTAAACCTGTTCAACAGGTCAATTAAACTAACAAAAAGGCTTACTGCTATAAATAGAGAGAATAGTCAACCTTCAGCTGTAGGAATCTTTGGTTGGATTAAATTTACATTAATAGTCATTACGCCCCATATTAACTGGCCTGTGGAAAAGTGTGGGAATAGTGTACTACAGAAATATGCTCTGGAACAGAACCTTTTGACAAAAAATAACAGTAAATTCTGCTTTTGTTGCGTGTAATAAAAGGCCATTTTGTAGATTATAATTTCAGCCTTTTATGGTCTTCTTCCAATAGCTGGAATATTGAAGTTAGTGGTTTGGAAATCTTTTTTTTTTTTACTTTACTCAAACACAACAGATCATCAAACTAATTTTACTACCAGATTGGGCTTAGAAAAAGGACGGCATCATAACTTAACTGCAGTTTAACACATTTTGCTTTGCCAAGTGCAAAGTCATCACTGGCATAAGTTTTAAAAACCCTGTTTGTCAAAACAAAGATTTTGAACGTCACAGCCCAAAAAACAAAGTACCCGATATCAATTAATGTGGACAGAAACAAATGAAAATGTCCTGATAAATTCCAAAGACCAGCTGAAGAAAAAATACTGGAGGCTGGCATAAAGTAAAGTCATTTCAGAGAGGCATCTCCTCAAAAGGACTTAAAATGGTGAGAACAGAACAATGGGTGGGATTTAGCAGCTTTGAAAAAAAAAAGAATTTCAGTAAAACCACCACTGCTTTTTCTAGGCAAACAAGATTTCTTTCATCAAAATTGAGTCCCACTCAGGAGAAACGTTTACTCTTTGCATTCAGTGGAAAAAGGCCTTGAAACACAGCCAGCATCCAGTTGAGAGGTAGCTCATGTGAAAAACTAACAAGCCAAATGCAAACATGACTTCAGTTACTTTGAATTTACAAAGAAGTCATCCAACCTAGATTACAAGACCAGGCCTTTCTGAGCAGGTGTTAAACCACCACAAGGAATGAGGTCAGACATGAAGGACAGACACATTTCAAAAAACACAATTTTAAAACCACTTAAAAAATAAAATGATTAAATTAATAAAAGAATATCTCTGCCCGAAAAACAGTCTTGAAGTCGCAGCTGACTTAAAGTCAGTCCTAAAGCTCCACAGTCCTCAGGGAATGCACTTGTTAGTGGAAGAAACCAAAGATCAAGGTGGATCAAATTACTTCTACTAGCCCAGATTATCACAATGAATGGGTGAACACCCAAAAAAACCAACACATTTTCTCTCAACCTGTAAGTCTGTGTGATTATCAAACTACAGCGGCAGCAGGGTCTTTACCATCCACATCCTGACGTTGATGAACTCTAGATCCATCCTCTGTGTTCCCTGGCTCCTTCCCCCCAGAAGTCTTCTCTTTTAGTCTCTCGGCAGAATCCTCTGAATTTGAAAGGTCAATTCTGTAAGTCTTTGGGGTGGGTGGCTGATAACGGTATCTGTATCCAAAGGCACGCAGGTGATAGGCGTAGTACTCCAACAAATACATGCCGGCAGCGTCTACATAATGGAAAGACACAGACACATCGGAGCAGCAGTTTGGACCCTGAAAAACAAAAAAAAATTGAAATGAAAAGAATTTGGTTATATGTCATCAAAAAAGAAGGTATAATACATGCATCTACATAGGAAGTTACAAATTATATTCATGAACTAAAGTAGAGGGAAAATAATCTAAGGCTTTCAAAGGTTGCCCCAAATAAGAAAAAAAAGACAGGAGTGTAACAACCACTATCAAGTGTAAATACTGCAACATCTAAGTACCTCAGTCAACATAACCTTATCCTTTTAGCTCTTAACTATGCTTCATAACACCTTAACAACTCTGGAATTAAGAGATTTTGCACTTAAGCAGCTGAACTTGCCTCTGAGATGGGGTAGTAGCAGTAGCTCCAGTACCAGAAGCTTTTGGGGAATTTGGCAGTGAGGTGTTGTTCAGGGACGAAGGGGTGAAACGTCTCCCTCTGTGAAGTGTCTCTGGAGTCTCCTGCCAGAACCCCAACCTTCTCCATACACTGTCCCATCGCCAGGTCCTCAACAGAAGAAGTGTGAGTACACACTTTGTTTTTAAAACCTTCCACAAATCTCCGCAGGGCTTCTCTGCTCAGTACGTATCCAGCACCGCCACTCATGTACCCCTGCTTGGTGTAAGGTTTAAATCTTCGCCCGAAGTAAATTGGCTCATCTGGTGTGTGGTTCGCAAGGACCCATCGCAGATTATCTACTATCACATAGGTATCATCATCCGCCTTGAGGAACCAGTCTGCCTCATTGGCGTGACGCTCGTAGACGTAATGGAAGGCTCTGATCGTTTTCCAGTACAGCTGATCGCGGCCTTCTTTTGTGCCAAGTCCCACTGTGGGGAAGTCTGGGTCATCTACGGAACTCATGAAAACAACTATATTGCAATGGCGACTCCATGTGTACTTGACATGGCGAGTCTTCTTCTCCAGGTTGTTGGGGCCGGTCATCACCCAGCAAAGGATACGCACCTTTTTGTAGAGCTCATCAGCCATGCGGCTGTCCTCACCTTCGAAGGAGACAGAAAGCATTTACATTTTGTACATATTTTAGAAAAGTAAAAAAAAAAAGACAAAAAAAACAAAAAACAAAAAACATACACATTACGCTCATATATATTTTGTCACTGTAGAACCTCAAACTCAAATGCTTTTTATAGAATTTTCATTCAAATCATCCAGGTTTTTATAAACCAAAATCTGAAAAATGTGGTTTGCATTTGTATTCTTCATCTTTCGCCAACAACTGACAAAACATCTGTAAAAATCCATTTCATTTTCCTGCATAAATAGACAATCATGCTCAGTCACCTGTCAAACCAGTAGGGGTGTGGGGAAAAAAATTTGATTTGGCGATATATTGGGATTTGTGGCTGCCTGATATAAAATGGATGTTTCAGTTATAGTATCGATTTTTTTTTTTTTAACTACACATTTTACCTCAAAAAATGTAGGGACAAAACGACAAAAACAACAACAACAAACCTTTATACAGTACCTTTATTTGTTAAACAAATGCTTGGGCCTGTAAGAAGTTTTTGGTCCTTGATTTCAATGTTTTATGGAGTATTTCATTGTATAATAACTGTAAAATAATAAAGGTTTCTACTTCACGGATTTGGCCTATTGCAGGTTCTTTTTGGAACGTAACCCCCGCGATAAACGAGGGTTCACTGTACTGACTCTGACCCTAAACAATATAGATACCAAAATATCTAAGTGATCAATATAGTCTGATGAACATGTTCAGCCATTGCTTTTTAATCTATACATTCAATTTGATATATCGCAGTATATAGTGATATTGCAATTTGTGATAATATTGTATTTTGACCAGAGTCAAATCTACTCAGGGGTCAATCTACTTTGACCCCTGAGCAGTGGTAACAAAGGGGCAAATTGTAGTTGTATCTAGGCTAGAGCTGTCAGTCTGGTAAGGAATCTGGTTGTTATTAGAACTTGTAAAGGTTAACTTTTATTTGCAACATAAAACTGACTAAAATTAGAATAAAACCTTTTCAAGCTTTAGTCGACTAAAACTATCACATATAGTATAGCTAAAATGCAAATGGCTGTCATAAACAACGCTGATAGGAAAGATCTCTGCTCAGGGCGGTGGCTCAGATCAAAACCAACTTCTACAAATAGTGATAACAAAGGTTACAAATGACTAGTATAGCAAAGCCACAGAACAGAAACAAAAAGTATAAAAGTCAGCAAATGAATTATGTGTAATAATGCAGGTTACAATCCCAGCACTACAGCAACTGAAGACTTACTATATTTAGTCCTAGTGACCAAAGAATGCTTATGTGACATACATTGTGTGCTGTAATGCCATATATAGACAGGTGTGTGCCTTTCCTAATCAAGTCCAACCAGTTTAATTAAACACAGCTGGACTCCAATGAATGAGCAGAACCATCTCAAGGAGGATCAGAAGAAATGGACAACATGTGAGTTAAATATGAGTCACAGCAAAGGGTCTGAATACTTATGAGCATTTGTTGCTTTTGTTTTCTGTCAAGATGGGGTGCTGAGTGTACATTAATGAAAAATAAAATTAACTCTTTGATTTTAGCAAATGGCTGCAATGAAACAAAGAGTGAAAAAGTGGTCTGAATACTGTAGCCTACCCACTGTACATCAGAATGATCCATATCCACATAAGGGATAATCTTGCAGCTCTCTGTATGTGTAAAACGAACAAAGCTCAACACACCAGGTCCTGATTATATGCTTAAAATTAAGTCACTGAAAAACAAATATGCATGTTTATGTTTTTTCAGCTCTTAAGTCCTTCTTTTACTTAAGCCACCACAAAAAAGGTGTTTAGCATGTATCCATACACTCCCTCTATAATGATCATAAACTCATAACAACTCAGGCATGACTTAAAAGACAGAGCAAGCATGGGTGTGTTTAGGTGATTTACATTCCATTATTTTCAGGTTTTTAATAAGCAAAACCTGAAACTCACAGATTGAAGCCCTTGCCTTTTATTTTTTTAAAAGATTGTTTGCTGAAAAATATATTAACTGCTGGCTTATATCATGCGTAATTGAAACATATTTAAAATGTGATAAAAATGTTTCAGCTCTCTGGTACGATGCCGCTCTTGAACACAATTATGAACATTTAAATACAGAAAATGGTATATTCAGAAGCTAATTACAATTATTATTGAACATTGTAGTGTCAAGCAATGTATTAATACCCCTGTATCGTGGACTGTAATAAAAGGATGCATTTCAGAAAGTCTCTTTAGCTATATGATGGAACCTTGTCCAAACATAAACACCATCTGTTTGTTCCTGCCTTGAGGCATCAATAGGGCTGGGCTTGTCACCTCATGCAAAACTTTTTTTTCCCAGAGATAGGTGATGGTTGTTTTAACAGACAAACTTTATACCAAAACATTTATTTTACTCCTATACGTTGAGTTTAATTACTGGAATTTTAAAAAATGTCCTGCAATTTAGAAGTAATGCTTACATGAATGTGTACAACGATTCGATTATTTTCGATACTCAAGAATACACCACAATACAATTTGATTAGATTAATTGGTTCATTTTCTATTTTATTTTTTTTACCTTACAGGCTAGACAATGTTTCAAATTTGAAATAAATCAATGAAAGCTGTAATATCTTTATGCTTTTTATTTGAGAAACAACAGCAAATAGCAGAAGTAGAAAAGTTGTACTCCACCTAGGCCTATGAAAACCTCATTCACTGAAAAATAATGTCCCTGCGTTATAAATTCTGAAAGGCCTTACATCAAAAAATACTGCACAAAATCAGTGCAATGAGTGCAATGCAATACTTCGGCTCCAGAGTGTCGAGCAGGTATTGTGTGGACGGATATTTGTGCCTTCGGTTTGAGCATGCAGGAACCAATCCGAGCACGCAGTGAGACAACACACGCGCACGCTCAACTCTGAAAAACTCTTCTCAACACACTGTCGTCGCACTCAGTTCCATGTCTGCGCATGCTCGTATCCGTCTCTGCTCGCGCTCGACCTGCTCTCTCCACGCTCAACACCAGCTGTGCGCTCGGCTGTCTCTCCTCTCACTTGACTCCATCTCTGCACTCGCAAATTCATAAATGTATGTAAATATGGCGGTTGGCAGACAACTGGATCGGGATTGAAGCAAATATATCCTACTGTCTGCTGACTGAATCATTGTGTTTAAATGACTATAACGCTGAACTAGAATCAGAGCAAATTAAACTTCTTAATGGAACAATTTCTTCAATCCATTCTAAGGCTAATATGATCACAAACATTTCTCCTTTGGAGGCTGAATTCCAACACTGATTATTTTACCTGATTTAAAATTAAATTCTGTAACTAAAAAGAAACACCATTCCTAATATTGGAATATTTTGAAGCATCCCTAAAAATTTACCCATATCTAAAATATTTTTATCTAAATATTGTTGAACCATACTTCAATCTGAAATATCCTCCTAATTTCTATTTAACAGCTAAATCAAATCCATCTCAATAGCAGAAAAAAAGGTGGATGAGGTGATGATCAAATAACTGTTTTACTGACATTTATTTGAGATAATTCAAGATATTTTATAGTACTATCTGCTGTCCATCAAATTGAGTGTTGACCGCATAACTAAAAGAATTGTTTCATTCCCTGATTGTGTTTTTTTTTTCTTCTCCCATTTAACCGGGTGTAGTATTTGGAATGAATACTTTGATTGGATGAAAAAAGCTGGGCGTGATTGGCTGATGGTGTGGTTTATTTACATACATTTATGAATTCGTGAGCGCAGAGATAGAGTCAAGCGAGCGGAGAGACAGCCGAGCGCAAAGCTGGTGTTGAGCGCGGAGAGAGCAGGTCGAGCGTGAGCAGAGACGGATCCGAGCATGCGTGCAGACATGGAACTGAGCGAAAACTGAAAAATGGTTCTTTGGTTCATTTAACATATCAAGAAATTAACTTTAGACTTGTTTTTTGGTTTTTTTTTATTCAGTGCCCAAACAGCCAAGACAGTCCCTTGATTGTTTTAGGGAAATTACAAAACACAGCACATCAGTGAATTTATATTCTTAAAAAAGCCTACATAAAAAAAATGTATATCATGATCCGATGATTTTATTTTGTGCCATTACAAACTGTATTTGGATGGGTTTTTTGTTTGTTTTGTTCCTTTTAAACCAAACACATTTCAACCTCATCAAGGAATTTTGTTTCTAGCGAACATAGCTCTCATCTGTAAATTTCCATGCCATCAGATGCTCAGATCAATTTGCCAGATATTTTAACAGGACACTCTTGAGAATGGTACCAGAGTAAGACATTCAGGTATTACCAGTTTCAGAACCTCCCTGCTTTTTGTAATCATTGTATTACTTTTTCATGCGTTGCACATGATGTCAAACTCCTGACCATATCCTGAGAAGATTGTGTTGACTAGTACTACAAGGACGAAAAAATAACCCACCATAAGGTCTTTAGTTATGGTCCCAAAAGCAAAAAGATCTGCCGTAGGGTTATGTAAATACTTTGATAAGTCATCCATATTAAGAAAATTTAAAGAAGAGACAAAATGCTTCCCTTCTAACCCACCTTCTAATTCTAAATAGGGACAAACATATAATTAAACTATTTACGTTTACTGATAAAAAAAAAAATCCAAAATGACAAAGTTATAACTGTAGATTTGGGAACCCACCTTTAAGATAATCTTTTACAATTTAATTAGTCAAAGGAAACATTAATGGTGTAATTTTGTCTATTAAACAAATTTAAAACAAAAATACACAAATGTATGTGATTGTTATGTCAGATTGCATTATAAATATTATTTTAAATTGTTTATGGAAATGCTAGCCTACTATTAAACCATGGTGTTCTCTATGGACCTTGAAACTACTGAACAAACTCACCCACACCTTTTCAGCAAATAACAAAACCAAACATACTATTTAAGGACTTTTATGGTGCAGCTCCACTTCCACTTTCCACTGCTAGTTCTGCACCTCTACTTTAATCTACCTCCGATACTTAAGCACAAGATCCATCAGTTTAACAAAATCATTAGTAATGCACGTAATATTCAAGATTGTTATACAAAACACGTAAAAAAAAAGGGATTTCTATACCTATCAGCAACAAATTTGAGAAAAAAATAGATGGATTAATTTAATTATTGTGATAAAGATAATCAATTCAAGTGAATGCTTCCTTATAGTGACATTAAATAAACTGCTCTGTATTTTTAGGATAGAATAATTCGGGATAATGCCAATTACTAAGTGAGGATAATGGGAAATATTAGGTTGTTGTTTAGGCAACTGGATGCAACATATACCTGAATGATGAGGGTGATCCAGGTTAAACAGAGCCGACCTCTCCTTCTTCCATACCCCCATATCTTGGTCCAACTGTTGCTGCCGGTCACTAAGTTGCCCATAGCTGTTGACCTGCAGGCTCCTCTCAAACCACATCTGCCGCATGATCACGTACAATGTTAGAGTTCCCACCACGAAACCAGCGTAAAAGGAGAATCTGGAGCCCATGGCCTTCATGCTGGACCAGATGTTCGGCTGTTAATTCAGAGTGGCAGCAGCCCAACCTAAACCAGGGAGGGAAAAAGGGATAGATTTTTTTTTTTTTTTTTTGAAGGTGTGGTTTACTCAGCAGCAGTAGTAAATGAAACATAACAGTTGGATTACAATCTCGAAGCTATCATTACCGTTTCGGCTCCGGAAATTCTGAAAAAAGGCGCAGCGTTTTATCTACCAGCAATAACAGTTAGCCATACTAAAGTAAGACAACAAAAAACAAGCTCAGTTCTCACCTAGCGTCACGGAGAGAGGAGTAAGCAACCCGAACCGTTAACTGAATAAACTCCAGATGGAATGAAACTCATTTCGATAACGATGTCCGGTTAATGGTTGACTTCTGCTTCGAGTTGGAGCAGCTGGGAAAAGCTAACAGGCTAGTCCGTTATTTGAGCGACTCTGCTAGCGTCAACTTCGCTCTTTAGTTATTCAGCAGTCCCGTCGCAGCTGCGCAGCTAACGGGAAAAAAAGGAGGTGGCTTTGTCGGTTCGGCTTCAACGAAAAAAGATCATAAGAAACCCAAAAGTTAAGATAGACTCCACGTCGTTTCAGGAACTTACATCTAACTGATGTGTGATATCTTCCTTATTTAAAAAAAAAAAAAAAAAAAAAAAAAAAAAAA
>NW_015150500.1:1790670-1791694 GCF_000732505.1 Cyprinodon variegatus
AAAAAAAAAAAAAAAAAAAAAAAAAAAAAAACTACTTCCGGTCATACCAGATAGAGAGCAGGTTTGGCTTTTTAACCCTTGTATTCACTAATTGTTGTAAGGAAATTCATCAATTAAATCAATATTTACCTCCTTGGACTATTATCCTTATACTTTAAAGAAAATATCACTGTCTTAAAACAAAAAGACGAAAGAACAGGGAATAAAGAGCATTCTCAGTATGTGTACTTTGCCTATATGCAAATAAGGGAAATGGGCGGGTTAGGTTAAACGCATCCGGAATTTTTTCTCTCCATTCATATTTGTTTTAGGACATAAGCTTCGGGCTTAGCTGTGATAAAGCAGCCAAATTGCATGGACTATAGGCTTTAAACATACACTTTTGTGTAGTAATCTATGCACCTGGTGTTTAACGATAGAATAAATACAACACATTTTAGTCAAATTACAAACTAGTTCACAGACAAGATAAAGTGACACATCATCATATAGGCGTACAGAAAAAAATATCCCCAGTGTTTGGTTCAGATAAAAAACAAAAAACAAAAAAAAAACATCCTCCTCTATTTCTTCTTACGGAAGAAGATTAGAGCCAGTGAAGATATTTTATTTCATTTTAATATGAGAAAAAAGTCAGAATTCTTGACTTTTATATAACTGTGGCTTTTATACAACTGTGGCCCAATAATAAAATTAATCCTCAAAAATACAACTTGCCAAATAATGCTGCACACAGTGTATAGTTAGTTATTCAGCAGTTCCGTCGCAGCTGCGCAGCTAACGGGAAAAAAAGGAGGTGGCTTTGTCGGTTCGGCTTCAACGAAAAAAGATCATAAGAAACCCAAAAGTTAAGATAGACTCCACGTCGTTTCAGGAACTTACATCTAACTGATGTGTGATATCTTCCTTATTTAAAAAAAAAAAAAAAAAAAAAACTACTTCCGGTCATACCAGATAGAGAGCAGGTTTGGCTTTTTAACCCTTGTATTCACTAATTGTTGTAAGGAAATTCATCAATTAAATC
>NW_015150500.1:1792404-1821973 GCF_000732505.1 Cyprinodon variegatus
AGCAGACAGTAAGAAGCCTCCCAGATCTCCAGATGCATTTGAGATATCAAAAAAGTACTCCAGAGTGTTGTTCAGCATGGGGGTGAGTAGAAAATGGAGGCTAATCATGTTTTGGGTGTACTATTCCTTTAATATCAAATTTTCATATTTTTGGAAGTTAATGTATGTTTGGTTTTTTTAGATTTGGCCATTTTATGAGGATGTCTGTGTGCAGGTTAAGATTACTGTGCAGAATTATTAGGCAATTTAATAAAAAAAAAACAAATATATACCCATCTCACTTTTTTTTTTTTTACCAGGTAAACTAATAACAACTCAAAATTCAGAAATAAACATTTGCAACATTCAAAAACTAAAAAACAAACAAATCAGTGACCAATATAGCCACCTTTCTTCACCATGACGTTCAAAAGCCTTCCATCCATAGATTCTGTCAGTGTCTTGATCTGTTTGCGATCCACATTGCATGCAGCAGCCACCACAGCGTCCCAGACACTGTTCAGAGAGGTGGACTATTTTCCCTCCCTGTAGATCTCACATTTCATGAAGGACCACAGGTTCTCGATGGGGTTCAGATCAGGTGAACAAGGGGGCCATGTCATTATTTTTCTCCTTTTAGACTTCTCTGGCCAGCCATGCTGTGGTGTATTTTGATGCGTGTGACGGAGCATTGTCCTGCATGAATATCATGTTTTTCTTGAATGAAGGCGACTTTTTCTTGTACCACTGTTTGAAGGTGTCTTCCAGAAACTGGCAGTAGGTCTGGGGTTGATCTTGACTCCATCATCAATTGCAACCCAAAAATGTCCCACATGGTCATCTTTGATGATATCAGCCCATACCAGCACCCCATCTCCACATTGCTGGTGTCTGAGTCGATAAGGAACTTGCTGCCCTTTACTGATCCAGCCTGGTGCCCATCCATCTGGCCCATCAAGACTCACTCTCATTTCATCAGACCTAAACACCTTGGAGAAATCAGCCTTCAGATATTTCTTGGCCCAATCTTTACGTTTTGTCTTGTGTCTCTTGTTCAAAGGTGGCCTTTTGCTTCTCGGCACTCCAGGCATGTTGCAGCTCTGAAATATGGCACAACTGGTGGCTAATGGCTTTCTGGCAGCTTCACGCTTTATCCTTCTCAATTCATGGGGAGTTATTTTGCGTCTTCTTTTTTCAACACACTTCTTGCGCCCCTGTTGGCTATTTGCCATGAATCGCTTGATTGTACGATGATCCCCTTCAAAAGCTACGCAATTTCCAAACTGCTGCACCCCTCTGAAAGACATCTGACAATTCTGACTTTTCAGAGTCTGTTAAATCTCTTTTCTGACCCATTTTGCCAAAGGAAAGGAAGTTGCCTAATAATTAAGCACACATTATATAGGTTGTTGATATCATTAGGCCACACCCCTTCTCATGCAGAGATGCACACCAACTGATTTACTTAATTGGTAGTTGGCTTCCAAGCCTATACAGCTTGGAGTAGGACAAAATCGGTCGAAATATTCACTAATAATTCTGCATAATAATTCTGCATACAATATATATATATAAAATACGTTGATATTTAAAGCAAAAGGATTAAAATAAAAAGTACTTACGACATGTTTTCAAAGAACCCCATGAAATCTTAGTCCAACCCTTCTGCTCGGTCTTCTCATTTATTCAGTTCTTGCTCCTCTGACTATTGTAGTGATCAAGCTCTCATGTTTCACTTTAGGGACAAAGCTTTACTGATGTGGCAAACCTTTTAAAGAAAAACATGGCGCACATTGGGGGTCATTAGAGCGGGGTTGATCAAGCGCTCAGTTACTCTCCTTGGACATCTTAGAGAACTACCTTTTTTACTGTGGCAAAGCATAATTGCGCAGTGAGCAAGTTGGCACAGATGGAGCTGCCTTTGGTCCGACATCTGCAAACATTGCAGCAAGTGTTGTTTACTCCTTATCAGTTTATCAGTGGCGGCATCTTTGCACATCAGTTCAACTCTGCCTTCAGGGAGAGCACAGAGCCCTCCCCTTTCTCCTCTCTGCCCATCTCTGCTCAAACAGCTCCAACAGGGAAGAGGCAGAAACAAAATAGCTGGTGTCGTCTGACAAGTGTGCTTAGGTATTAAGATTACATTTCTCCCATGTACTATTTTATTGACAAACTAGGCTGAAATCTGGACCAAAGGGGACTTATTTTTGGCTCCACCCTTCTTCTCCGTCTCATTGCAGAGGGCAATTATTGCCCTCATCAAAGTTAACATGTCATTTCTCTTATGAAACACAATAAAAGATAAAGAATATAACTTTATTGATACATTTAATAAACTAAAATAGGAAGAAAAGGGTACTTTGCAGGGGGGGCAGGGGTCCCCTCCCCCTCTGCACGTTCCTGCTTCAAAGGTATTTTCGTCCTGATAAGGCTGAGAGGTTTTTTCCATACAAGCAAATCACTATGGAAAGGAAACTACAACTAAATCACAGTAGGAAATGAAGGTGCAAGTAAAAACCAAAAGCAGTTTGTTCAAATGTTTTAAAAAGAATTGTTTAAATTTACCTTATTTTAATGGGCTTTATGACCACATTTACTTGACAGTATGCAAACTATTTTAGCTCTACGTTAGCCAAAGCCAAAGTTTGATCTATGATCTTCATTGATTTAGTGACGTTGGTAATGAAATAACTTTACCTGAATGACTTCACCGTCTAATTACTTTAATGCCCAACCCTAAGAAAGAATTTTTTTTCGTTAGATAATAAAAGCACACAGTGTAAACCGGTAAACACATTTACTGAAGTAGTCCATCACCACTTAAGATGTGCCAATACCAGCAAAACATTCAAAATATTTTGACAACAATTATGTACAGAGTTCCCAGAAGCACAATTATTCAAACTATGCAAATTCAGCCCTTTAAATCCACATCTGAATTCATTCATTTCACGAGCTAAATCTTACAAGGAATAGTGGCTTTTCCTTTGCTTTATAAAGATAAATTAAACTTTTTTTGTCTGACAAAAACAAATGCTTGAAAATCTTGCTGCACTGCAATGGCTCCTTTAACAGTGTCTGTTTGGCAGAAGAAAAAAAAAAACATATTTGGTTGCTGCAGCGGCTTGTGCACAGATAAAGTGCCTGCTAAACAGTTTCATGTTCTGCCATGTTATAACGACATGAAGGTGTTCTATTGGAATTCTAATTGACAGATCAACACCAAGCTGGGAGCAGCAGTAAAATGAGACTGGTAATTCAAATTAGTTTTACAAATAAGTATCTGAAAAGTGTTTACTTTTCTGCAATCATCCTCATCATAAGTCCCCTAATTGGTAGTTTAACAGGGTTATGGCAGCTTCATGCTGGGAGAGTTAATGGGAAGAGAGGAGCTATTTGAAAATCACTATTCTCATCCCCTTTCTTTTAATCTAGTGTTTGATGCTGGTACGATGTTAAAACCCAAGAAGCTGCATAAAGATGTAAACTATATCTTCTGTTTTAATTACTAAAGAACTCAAATAAAGTCAGTTTTCTTCACAATTTACATCTCTTAGTATTGATCGGTCAGATAAAAACTCCATAAAACACTCAAAGTTTTTAGCTGTGTGGAGAGATGTGGGGGGGGGGAATTAGACACTTTTTCAAGACACATCTGGCTGGGAGTCTTTTGATGAACAATACAAGTCAGGTTTTTAATGTTGCTTGTTGATGTTGTATACTTTTTAGCATGGCAAATATTCAGGCAAACAAACGGTTTTCTGATACAACAGGTAAGAACAGCGGAGGGAATGGCAGCATAAAGAGCGCATAACTGTTTGCAGCTTCAGAATTCGATGGAAATGTTGAGTTCAGCTGAGTTTGTCAACCTTTATAAACTCAATCCCATCAAAAAATGGGAAAATGCATAACTTCATTTAACTGTGTAAATACAGCTAAAACGTACTTTCACTGTGCAACATCTGGACGCTGCCTTTTACAGACACCAACTTATTGCCTTTCCACTTCATGTGAAATCCTTTTCTGAATGTGCAAACAGCTGTGTTGGACATCACTTACAGGTTCAACCAGATTAACAAGGCTTTGTATTTTAGCTAGTCCCACCAATTGCTGGCCTCCATAGGAGTTCATCACAACAAGGTCGGTGATTGTTCATTGTGAGCTCAAATGTCCACATCGTCCGAGTCCGATGAGCTGGGTGACTGGGTATCCTCCTGACTTTCTCCCCACACAAACCTGTAGTTGTTTTCCAGCTCTTGCTGCCTTTTTTGCTCCTTATAAACCTCCTCCGTGCCTCCAGTCTGCAGAGTGAAACAAAGGATAGTAAATGGAAAACAAACCCGACAGTCAGATCCAATGTTATTTGCATTGCAAAGTTGTTTGGCTGACAAAATGTGTTTGCTTCTAAAGGGCTGGTTATACTCCCGCAGCAGTGTGTGGCAGTGAGCTTGTCAGAGATATGGACAATAAAGAACTAGCTGTGGTTCTAGATACGGCCGAGGTGGTGAGGAAGTGGGGGTAAGTTTGTATGACAATGGGGGCACATGAGGGCGAAAAAGAGCGGAGACCCAGGTGGAAAAGGGTCCGTTCTCGTTCTCGCGCACATCACTCTTCTAGCTGGTCGAACTTAACGAGTCGTTTTCCGAATGGCAGTCATACAATCAAAGCAAGCTGGTAAGGTACCAAACAGGAAATACCCAGTGTAGAGCGGATGTAGATTTGACCAATCAGATGCCTACTGTGTGCGGCACTGTCTGCGCTCACCTACAATTGCAGCAGAGTGTCTGTGTCGGCACATTAGCATTCACTGCAACACACATGCAGACAACCTGGTTTCTGAGTATAAATCAGGCTTAAATCTCCACTGGGACATTCGGTGTGAACAAAGATCACAAGGTTTCTACCTGAATGACAATCCCTTATTACTTACATAGAGCTATAAAAGCGGTAAACGTTAAACAACCATTAACCACTGGATCTGTAATAAAAGTTCTGCATTAACTGGGGTTTCAAAGGTTAGAAGGTTTTAGACCAAATGCAACAGTAGGGCTACATCATAACAGAAAACTCATGTGACAATGATATTTTGAAATGGAAAACAGATTTGCCGTTGAAAAAATGTATACGTGTCTGGAAATGGTTTTCCAGTAATTTCATACTGTAAAACAAAACAGTTCAGGGTGGGTTTATAGCAGATATTCCTAAAGAGCTCAGGCATTTTATATGGAAGCTATGTAAGGATAAGGGAGGAGAAAGGACAAGGTCCAAAAAAAATATAAAAAACATTACTGGAATTTAAGGAAATGTATATATTGAAATACGACCAAATGTCAGAAGTACAGATATGAATTCTTTACAACAATATACTACAATTAAAGAGGATTAATACAGAATTCATGCATGTTTAATGGGGTCGTTTGCCTCTGCAGTCATTTAGAGGTTTTCTGTGTAATTAAAAATCAAGCTCAACTGCTTAACCAACTGGGGCGGTTGTGTACGTCAGTACTTTGTCATTCACTGGTGTCAAGAAATTTTGCCGATCAAAGCTGAGGTGATTTTAACGCGGGTCACTTTCCGAGTTGTTTGACTTGAGTAGACACATTTCAGTGAGCTGTTCCCACTGCCACTAAAAGCAGATTGTTCCCAAGTTTAAGTAGGTTTTTCGGCCAGTGGGAAAAGGGTATTACAATCGCAAACTTCAGCATGAAAGCAGCACACTCTTTGGTACAAAAGGCCCCAGAACACTGCAAGAAAGCCAGATATCCATCGTAAAAGTACATAATAACATCTATAATACACATCCGGGCCACATTTTAAAATGGCAGAATAAGTTAGAACTTAGAAGAAGTTCAGGGGTAAATATCTCCATATCCTGAGTTCTTTGTTTTGCTACTGCAATTTAATCTGTGAAGCGACTAGTAAGCAGCATTTGTTGAACTTATCCTTTTTTTTTTTTTTTATCCAAGACCTGGCATGGTATGTCCTTTACTGGAAGAACCTGTAGTTGTTTGAAAGAAAACACTGCTTGCAATCAAGATGCATTTTCATTTCCGCATTAATAGATTTTTAAGCACTAACATTTTTCACCACAGTTAGGCCTGGGCAATAAATCAATGTACATCCATGTCAATAGAAAATACTTCCAATATAAATGTTAAATATTCCACTGCACTCTGATCAAAAACAACATGGCATTATGAGGGATGTAAGCAGAGAAATGATTTCGCCTCTAATGGGCAAAATAAGCCAGCAATTTTTAAAGTTAAACTCTTATATTTATACGGGGTTACAATTTAATTTTGAGCTTTTTCGCCCTGGCCCTTTTTTCAAATAGTAAAACAAAACACTTAATAATTATTCATAGACTGATAATAAAAAAAAATATATATATATAATGATATATTTTCCAGCCATATTGTCCAGTTACAACTACAGCCCATTTTTATTAAATATGCTAAAATTGCTCATACAACATAGGAAGGACTAATTCTTTTTGCTGCACTATGTTTTCATGCCAACAGCAAACCGTGAGGGATGCAGCTGTTAAACTGTTTGGTAGATTGCAATCGACCTCATTGATAGCTCTGCCGAACAATCAAAAATTATCCCAGTTTTTCCAGTCTCTGCCAGTTATGCTGAAAATGAGGGTTGGAATCCTGACGAGGATATCATCAGGCACAAATAGCAAAGCATTTGTTAAACTAGATTTTAAAATGGAGCTTTTCAACGAAAGGAGCCTAATTTACCTGTCACTTCCTAAGCTTAACACAACAGTTCTTGCATTTAACCAAGAGTTTCTTATTTCCTAAAAGTGAAGATATAATAGTTATGAATATTTTCTTTTAAAAAATCCTCAACTCTGGGCAACCTAACTGATCATTTACCTGATGCCTCCGTAGTTTGGTTTCCTTTTGTTTTTCTGCTTCTGCATTTCTCAGTTTTCCTTTTGCATTACTACTTTTCATGTCCTAAATACAAGTTTTCTTGTAAATACAACACTTTCAGCTGCTTAACATGAAGCTTAGGAGAGCAAAAAATATTGCAGTTTCAGCTGCAGGTCTGCTCTTTTTTTCTAATGTTAAGTCATGAACCATGGTGTAACTTCTTACAAATCATTAATTTTATTTATTGAATGAAGCCAACAAATGCAGTGAAATATAGTTAAAGATTAAACGTAATAATAGCTTCAACATAATTTTTGCACCTGCTGGGATATACATATTTCATGCAAGCACACACACTCCGTTTAATAGTATAATGACCTGTTTCTAGTTTTTTTTTTTACTTATACAATCCTTCTGATGTGCAATCAGCCTATTGGAGAGGATTTAGCCCTGCCTACATGAAATTTGATCTATAAACTCTGAGGTGAGTGCCCTGAAATGGAAATCTTTTTAATCCAGTTTGGAATGTATAGTGCTGGAACTCAGGTAAATCTGCTGTTTTTTTACTTAACTATGAAATAAAAAACAGAAAAGTTTTTTTTTAAGTCAATAATGTTGGATGTGCCTTCTGACAACAAGTAAACAGGAAATGCATGAGCTATGAGAGCAGGATTCATTTGACTTTGGAACAAGCCCTTGCAGGTTCTGAGGAATTTAGAAACAGAAAACACTGAATATGTAATTTAGGTTTAGGTTTCCTCACTTAACACTGCTTTTTAGAGGTAATTTCAGAGGGTAATCATTCAGTTGTAAATATAAGACCCACTTAATATTTTAGTTTTTAAATTTGGGAATTATTTAAATTAAGCCCAGAGAGTTCTAAGGGTTTATACAATGAACTATTTCTATGTAAGAGAAGAATATTTTTTGATCATATCTAGAAGAACTGTCTCATATAAAGGAGGAGGGACTTAATAAAGCAATGTTCTGTCCTCACAATGTTTCATAAAGGGAAATCAGGATGATGGCACAAAGCCTATTACAGTCCTTCATAGTGCAAGTTATTACCAGATCAATTATTAAAAAATAGGAGTTGGTTTTAAAAGTTAATGAAATGGCATTTGCATAAACCTGTATTCATTCAAAACAAAGAAGCCTAAAAGGTCTACAGTAGGTAAGTTTTCAAACAATTAGAATACATTAGTAAGGATCTACCCATATGAAAATATGGGCTGATATCCGATAATAACGTTGCCGTTATCACTGAGCAATATTTACTATGGATGTACACAAAAGATGAAACTAAAATTAATTGTTGATTAATAGTCTATTAGGTAAAAATTTGGTCCATCAGATTAAATGATAACATTCAGAATGTTTGCAGTGTTGTAATGTTACCACTTACTAGAGGGGGGTACCGTTTATACTTAAGCTGCATCTCTATTATTTGTAACACCAGAACAGAGGAAGGAATGCTAAAAATAAAACCAGGAATCAGTTGTGAGTCCAAACCAGGATGAATTATGCTACTTTATGGCGAAAAGGACGCAGAATGCAATTTATCTACGGTAGTTCTGTTTTACAAATATTAACAGTTGATAAACTCCTTAAGTTATCACCCAAGTAGTGCCCACTGTACTGTTTCTTCATGCAGCAGCACTTTCTCTCTGTTGTGCTTGAAAAGCCAGGAATAATGATGAAAAAGGGGAAGGAGTTTGCACAAAAACATATGATGATAGAAGCATGATAGATAGGGAGGGCTTTTGCTTCCTGGAGCATTTTATGAAAGCGACCTTTATCATTTCTCTGAGAGCAACCAGAATAACCTGTTCAGAACTGCTAAGAGTAAAAAGTCTCTTCCCCCAGATTGTGCATTACAGTAAAACAGAACTATAAAACTGTTACTATGGAAACAAGGTAACACATAGGTTGTTTTTCAATTCACAAGAACACTATAGACTCCTGTCCTCACAAAGTATGTTCTATAGAAGAACACAGGAAAATATGGACTCTGAAGCTGCATTTAACCTCCTGTTACAGTCTCTAGATAATTATAAAATTCTTACTTAAGTGGGGAAATAATAATTAATACAGACAGAAAAAAGACAAATAAAATTATAGTTTTGCCAAAAAAAAAAAAAAAGTAACAATCGCCATCAGCGCCAGCGGTACTTCACACACAGCAATGCCAAGAGAGGGCTGCTGCACACGGGCTAAAATTAGCTCTGGCTGCAGTTCGACTCTGAGGTCCCCTGGTTGCAACATCTGAACTTTTTTTAAATTACGCACTAAATCAGTAAATGGGCAATATAACTAAGCTTAAGAGTATAATGTTCTCGCCTTAAATGATCTAAAGACGTACTTTTATAGTACAAAGGCAACAGAAAAGAGAACTTTCAACTTCATACTCTAAGTTCTGTGAGTGCCAACCTGGAAGCTGCTGCTGCTGCCGCCGTGCATGCTGGGACAGCTTTCAAGTGTGCTCTGATGGGCGAGAACAACATCTGGGGACTTTGTCCGTTCTCAGCCTTGTGTTCTTGTGATCGGGACAGTGCTAGGGCTGAGGCTGATGACGTTTCACGAGTACATGAGCATATGAGAATGCACAAGTACACATACTGAGAAATGGCCATTTACTTTTATTTATTTTTTTCATCTCATAGGTTCCTGTTTTTTCTCATAAATAATCTTAATGTGTGATAACACATTTGTTTGTTAATTCAGTCAACACTTAATACAGTTCAAACAATAAATAGTTAATATATATTCTACCATTTTTTTTCCTAACTCAGCATATTGTAAAAATATATTTAGCCCTTCATGTTATGGAAAGATCGTCTTGATACAACAGAAAATTCAAAAATTTAAGAACATTTCTGCTCATTAAATTATCCCTGTTGATCTTTTAACTTCAAGGTAATTCATTGTTGTCTCAAGATTAACTTTATGTTTATGTTGAATCAAACTAACCCGGATCCAAAACTGCCTCTTCTCTCCTTCCTACAGCTCAAGTCACACGGTGAATGTGCTCAAAAGCATAAACAATGTGATTTAAAGGCTTCAGTGTCCTTTCAGCTTCTTCTTCCATCATACCAAATGTTTTAAAAGTTTTATGGTCTATTGCCGGTATATCCAACATATTTAATACTTAGCTTTAGCATTAATCAACCCCATGACGTCACCATTAGAGGTACAGCAACATGGAGGCGCCCTTACCAAAAGAATTCTAAAACAAATCTTTGTTTTTTTCCTTTTATGTTTATATTTTTCACATTTGTAATTTAAGTATTAATAATAGTAAGACACGATCTCGTGAATTAAGTAAGTTTGGATGAATGTTTCATTTCCCCTTTAATTTATAACTTGCATCCCTAACCTTAATGGATTTCACATATTTGCCTAACCTTTGAACGCCATACAACCATCCAGAGTCGACATGGCTTCTCTGCTTTAAACTGATACACCCAATAATTTGCTGCATCCCAACTGCTGTCATATTACCAAATAAACTGCAAACTACATTATATTTTCAGAAATTATTTGCAATCAATAGATTGATATTAAAATCTACAGAAAATTAATGCTCCTACTAGCTCCACAGCCAGCATGCTTTCAAAAGCAATTTGTGTTTAAAATCTGCTTCAACAAATGAGAGTAATAAATACCAGGAGACTTATGAGCAGCTCCCTGAAGGACTTTGTATCTTCTTCAGTCAGCCACTGATCCCCTGCCTCCTCCGCATTTTTTCGCGTCAGAATCTTCACCTCAATTTTACCTTAACAACACAAGGGGAAAAAAACATGAAAACCCAAACATTTTAGGAACAATAAAACTGAAATATAGATTTTTAGAATGAATATGAAGCAAAAAGAAGGGTGGAAATAAAAAAGACACATGGATGATAAACCCTTCATCTCTATATAGCCTTTTGATTAGCTTCATTCTAGAGCTGCCATCTGTTAAAATATTTCAGGATGTAATCCAGATTTATTGCCATTTTTCAAGGTTCAACATTTCAGAAGTTTATATAAATCGAGTAAAGTTTAGATGGAAGGAGACAGATCTTGATAAAAACCAAAGACAGGCGATGGAAAAAAGAGAAAAGGCTGTGTGTATAGCTGCACCACCCCTCCATACCTTCAGCCTTTAGTCCTGCTTTCTCTAGCTGCTCTTTAACCACGTCCTTTATGTGCTGCCATTGGGGGTCTCCTTCGCCCATCTCCTGAACTTTGACCTCACCATCAGGGCTGCTGCCCGTCTTATACTTAGTAATTTTGATCTTAACGTGGTCGTCAGCTGCTTGGTCTGAGGCGACGAGACAAAAGAGGGACAAAAGAGAGAATTCACCTTAAAACCCGTCAGGAGGGTCACAGGTGGGGGGCGCTGTCCCAATAAACCTGTTTAAATCAACATTTTTGTGCTGTGGCAAATTCACATCACCTATTGGATTTCAGTTATTTTAGTTCTGATTTTATTAATAAAAAAAAAAAAAACTAAGCAGCCCAAATTTAATATTGGCAGCAGGAAAAAAAAGACCTTCAACCAAATCAGAGTTCAATCTGAAATAATCGCTTATCTTTGCATCATGTTCTCTGTTTTCTGAGATGAAGAACATAACATCACTGATGATCGTAAATGACTGGTGATGATGACACACGTGCACATAATGGCAGCAGTCCAGGACTCAACAGCCTGGAAATTTTACCTGGCTGCTTAGGAGCCAGGCTGGGGCTGCCTCGGCTCGGGTCACTGGCTCTTTGGACCTTCTGCTGTTCTGAATCTTGAACATCTTTCTCCTCCAGATGATCCAGCAACTTATCCAATGTCGTCTCAAGAGCCTGTGTTGCCTGAGTGCGATCGAACTCCCCCTTTAGACCCTCTGTTTCAAGTTCTTGCTGTGCCTACCAAACAAACAGAATGACTACATAAATATTTTTTAAATAAGATGAATTGGTAATATGCAGGTAGTAATAACCAGTAGTATGCAAGTCTGAAACCTCATCAATGATGTTATCGAACTCCTTCTGCATTTCCTCTTTTATCTCTTCGATCTTCTCAGAAGGCACAGAGACGTCAGCCATCTCCTCCTCAAATTCCTCTAGTAACTGTTCATCTTCGTCTTTCTCCTCTCCTCTGAGCTTCCCTGGATGCGTGTCCCCCGTTGGTTTCTCTTCTCTACTTCTCGCCAGGTTTTCAGCTTTCTGTAACAATAATATCAGAGAGCCTCCTCTGTACACCACACACACTCAAAAAGGAAAAATGGTAAATGAGAAGTGAGAGTACAGACCTTCCTGTTACTCTCCTTAAGATGTTGAACAAACTTAATCAGATCTGCTGGGTCAGTGATGATTTTAAAGTTGAATCTTTCTACATGGAGGAAACAGGAATAACCAATGACCACAGGGTCAGATGCTCAAAAAAATCGGAACACTCAGATTTCTGTGTCATGACCTATTCCAAGGAAATTTGGGAGGGAAAAAGAAGGAAAAAGTGTGGTAGAAAACTGGCTGTGTCCGAGCGTCCTTCCCAAACCCTCACTATATAGAGTAGTTCACCTTATAATGCACTCAGTTAACTGAACGTTCAGACAGATGACTACTACTTTTTTGACTCTTCATCTCAGCATGGCGCCTGCCCCATCTTTTATCTTTTCCTCCTCCCCAAAACAAATCCCATGATGCCTTGCAAAGTTTTTCTAAAGAAATCTAAGATATATCTGCTCGTCTAGAGACCATGAATGCAAACTACTTTTCAAGGTGCAATGTAGGAAATTTTCATTCTACTACTTTTTCATCCACTAGACATTTGAACACTCATTTAAAATAGCATATTCCCTGTGCAGGGCTGTACAGTGCGAGAGTTTTACTCGCTTCTGCGCTTAAAAATTGGTTGATGCCAATAGGGGGAAAAAATTGCTGTGGAGCTCCCCCCGTTGATTGATGTTGGTTAGGGTACTTTTAGAATTACAACGGAGATATGTCGATACTCTGACTTTTAATGATCGGGCCATGGATACTGTGTTTTTGTTTTGTTTTGTTTTTTTAATGCACCTCCTTGTTGGAACATAAACATAAAGGAACCCTGAAAACTTGAACCCTGCGCTGGACTGCCATTGGCTCACCGAGTCAGGTGAGAACAGTGTTGCCATCTCAGTGACTTTGTTGATATGTTTAGCGACTTTTCAGACCTTTTTTCTTTTTTTCTTATCTTGTAGGAGACGTTGGTTGCAACACATGCACCAATAACTCTGAGTTTAGTGTCTGACCAAGCCCCTCCCTCCTCTAAAAGAGTGTACTACAGTCCTTTATACACTATGTGCCTCTGTTAACTGTCTTTAAGTTGAATTTGATAACAAAACTTTGATTTAGTTTTCTTAAGCTTATTTTGATTTATAAATGTATTGGGAGTATTTTATGACCTTCTGTCTTGCTAAAGTACCTATAATAAAATTATGTTATGTTAATTCAACCCACTGTTTTTCCTTGTATCATAAAAAAAAAAACAGTACCTTCTTCGGCTTCGTTGTCTGCTGGAGAGTTATAGTCATCATCCACCACCTTTAAGGGAAATATTTGTGGAATGAGATTAATAGAACAGAAAAAAAAAAAGAAAAAGTACAACCTCTAGTGGCGGAGAGTGAAAGTTTGAAATAAAATAAGATATTTTTATTAACCAGAGTCATTTGACAGTTGTGTCCTTTCTTATATACTTACTTGGGTCAGATTCAAAGACATTATAGAAGCCTGTCTGTGTTTTTCTGCTGAGTTTGGAGGGTACGCTAAGATGAAAATTACACTAAACTTAACCACAACCTTCATTTTACAGTCTAATAGTTCACACACATTAAATGAACTATAAATAAAGGATTTAAGTACAAAAATGAAACTCTTCCAAAGTAGAGGTATAGTTCTTCTCAAGCAATTAAGGTTTATTCAATATCAATAATTTTGGCTCTTTGGTTGGTTGTTTCCTGTAAGTAAATCTTGACCAAATAAAACCCTTAGAAACCTAAGAAGATTGATTAAAACCTACAATTCAGATATTAATCTTGTGTCTTTCTTCCTCATATTAGGGGAACTAGCATTTGTATGCTGAAAATAAATCTTAAGATATACTTCTTAGAGGAAAATACTTTTGTATACAATGTGCAGCAACAGAAGCAATAGCAGACAGTGTTTCCTAAACATGTTGCCTCTTTTTTTTACATTTGCTGAAAATTAAACAAATAGTTTTGCATTGTGTCCAAACATATTCAACACACAATGGCATGTAAAAAATACAAATTTGAAAGGATTACTCTGATGTTAGTGTCTTTGTATAGTTCGGTACCTCATTCTCTTGTTGAGAAGCTGTCGATTTTTCCGGTTTTGTTACACCATCCCAAAATTCTGCATCCCCCACGTCTTCTGATGCTGCATCTTCAGACACATCCGCCTGTCCTGTTTTAAAACAGCATATAGAAAACCATACATGCATTGAAAATATAAACAATTTATATTTTCACAGCAGGCGAAACATGTAATTTAAGTCCTTTAGGTTTAACTCTGTGGAGCTTTACCAACTGATGTGTCTGGGTTGTTGATAGTGGGAGATGTGGTCTCCTCTGCTGTTACTTCCACTGTTCCATCTGCAACTTCATTACCAGCCAACATCTCATCAAGGCTCTTGAGCTCCTCTGAGATTTGCTCCACTTTACGCTTTGTGTCCGCTGGGAACAGACAGGAGAGAAAGAAAACAGCCGAAACGTCACTGAACATCCTGGGAGGTTTGATCATTGTAAGCAATATCACTGTATGTTCATAAACACACTGATATATGTCAGCAATAGCAGGAAATATTATTGTTTTTTCTTTCTATCCAAAATTATTCAGCACAACATCTTAAACCTTGTGTTTCAGTTCACTCACAGACTTGAGCTTTCACATAATCCATGTACTGCTGTGCACTCAGAGCAGGCTGACACACAATACCCTGCGGCTTGGAGGAGGACGGCGGCCGCAGAAAGGGATGTTGGCAGGTGCGACTGGTGTGAACAGTCAAAACATAGCGGCACGATTGTGGCTCGTCCACTCGGGCGATGTAGTCACTCGAGCCTTCTTCACAAACAAACTGGAAACAGTGTAAAAGGATTATAAATATTGGTATTGTGAATAGGACTTTAAATACCAATGAAAGGGATTTCTTCTAATAATTGAAAGTTTTACAGGCAGTAAGATTTACACAAAAAAAATCTGGGTGTAAAACAAACTGTAACTTGAGCCTTGGGTTACATCGATTATAGAACTTTCCTAAATTCAAAAGACTTTTAGACTTAGACAAACTTTTTTGAAATTTTGTTTTGTACAGCTCTTATGACATTTCCTTTTCTTGAAGTGCAGCAGTGGTCAATCAAGTCTCACCCTGACTTCAGTCTCTCGAGGATTTCCATTTAGGTCACACTTGGATCCGTTAACGTAAGCCTGGCTGTGGTACCGCTTCAGCTTGTGCTGTTTAGAGGCCTGCAAGATGAGGAAAGGAAGGGAAAACATCAAAAGGATATCTTACAGCTGATTATTACAGAGATAAGGTGCCTTGTAGAATGATCAAATCTGCTAAACGTGTTCATATCTTGTCACATTATAACCATCAACTTATGTTTGTTTTATTGGTAATTCATGTGAAAGACCAACACAACATAGATCAGATTTATAAAGTTAAAGGAAAACAATACCCATTTTTTTGTATAATTACTCCTCTACATGAGTTGCTTTGTCAGCTAAATGGCATGATTTAGAGCCTTTATACTCCAGTAAAGGACAAATCAATTACTGAATTAGTTGATAATTAAGTCAATAATCTCTTAGTCAAGATTAATACTGTTAATTGTTCAGCTTTAGTGTGTAGTGTACTTGTGTAAAGCCATCTTTAATTTCAAACCAAATAAACCTATTTCTATATGTCAAACTACCTCAGCCTAGAGCTAGCTGATGTGGCCTAAATATCTAATCTCCAGTTTATTCTTACCAAATTGGATTGAGATTTTTTTTACTTAAGTTTAGTAACACAAATGATAAATAACATAAATTGCTTTCAAAAACTATCTTTGATATCAATCATCCCCTATGGAAGGTGACCTAAATTTAAAGGGCAATGAAGTTCAAGAAGTAAAACCTGCTTTTAAAATAATCATGTTGCTCAACAAACAACAAAAATAGAACCCATTAAACATTCGCAGCAAGTGGTTTTAAACACCGAGATCTTATGCTGCCTGCTTGTGGTCTGGTAATGATCCTTACCAAATGTAAAGTGTGTTTGTTGTGGTGGAGAAGAGAAACATGATCCAAAGATAATCCAAAGATTATCCTGAGCTACTACTTGGGCAAACAGTTACACTTCCTAATTCATCTGCTACAGGAGGAAGAGGATGCATCAACTGTATCAACAGACTGCTAGAAAGCATTTGATTAAATCAAACAATAATGGTCATTTCAAAAATGACATTAGTTTAAATGGGAAAATATTTTTCAAAATCATCCAGGATTTTGGTTGACTACAGTGCAGCACGTGGTCGAAACACACCGGGCACTCGAACAGAGCCGTAAGGAACCCAGGGGACGAGGACAGGGAGTCGACGGGGGACGGAGCGACTGAACCTGACCGTAACTGTAGCCTGGACACCAGCGGCCCTGTGCTTCCCCCAGCCTGCCTTACCAGTCCCCAGCCTCCTTCCTCTTTCGAATTTTCAAATGTCTTTTTTTTTTCTTTTATTTACCATCAATTTATTTGCGAGTGATTTTTTTTTTTTTTTTTTACCCACGCGCAATTGCTACGAGCTGGAAATTCAGCCTCAGGCTGGAATACTTTGATCCCTTTGGAGTGTAGACTCTAAAACATGCCTTTAGCTGACGGTGCAACCAAATTAGAGAACGCACCAAAATTGTGAAAAAAGAAAAAATATAAACATTTTGTATTCAAGATAAAAATGTTTTTAGTCTGTCAATATGCTCTATACAGAACTCCTCAAGTGGAAAAGTCTTAGTTTCACCTGGTTTAATTTTGCAAAAAGCCTTTTTTAAGGAACCTTTGGCTATCTGATTATTAAAAAAATAAATAGATTAATCGAGTTTTCAAACTAATCGTTAGTTCTAGCCCTACACTGTCCGTTAACCACCAGGTTTCTTATCTGCACATTTCTGCAAAACATGCCCTGACAACCCCTTACCACCACAGAAAACATTACTGATGTATTCTCAAAGAAGCCTTCTTCCAATTGTTTGATCCGTCTTCTACAGCACATGTGGAATACCTAAAAGTATTGTCTTTCTTCATGCTGCTTTTCCATTAAGAAAGCACACTATTCTTACTTGTCCTTCCATAGATTTGCAACACAAAGCTGTAGATCACTGTAGCTCTTTCACAGCTACTAGGGTTTCTTCAAATGCTCTCCTAGACTAAAGCTCAGGTGGCCATGCCCTAGTGGGTTTATAGTTACGCTCATAAGATTTTCAAACCTGTATATAGTTTTTTAACCCGACTCTGCGTAGCACTTCTGCACAACTCTCTCCCCAAAGTGTCAGCCGTATTGCTTGGTCTTTTTTTACTCATGTTTTCTAACAAACCTCCGACACTCTAAAATAATGGATGGACTTATCCTGACATCAAGTTAAACACAGACAGATCAAGTTTTGTAAACAGAAGATGTCTGAAGCCAATTGCTTGCACCAGAGTACCAATCCTAGTATGTGCTACAATGTGTTGGTCCAGCACTCAATAAAATACAATAAACTAGGTGGTTATAAAGAGGTGAAATGTGAATTCATTAAACTGCTTTTTGCAAAGAAATTGGTTTAACGTTAACAACATGCAATTCATCCGACAATAAGGCAGCCGTACCTTTGCTGTTTCATTGCTCCAATCAAATTCAGACTCATAGTGTCCCAGAAAAAGAATGTCCCCTTTAATTTCAGAGTCTAAGAAAAAAAAAAAAAAAAAACAGAGAAACTTTGCTGTAATTAACTTCATTTGTTAGAAAACTGAGCATCAAACTGTCAGTGTAAATAGCTGAGCTGGACAGACTTACAAAGCAAAATTACCCAGTGGTTTGTTTTGCATCATTTTTTGTCATGCAAAAAACTCCAGTTATTAAAATCATTTTTCATGACTGTTTGATAGCATTCGAGAATAAAGTTAAAAACATCTATAGATATTTTAAAGCAGAAATGCAATATGTTTTAAATCCTTTTACGAATCTAGAAAACTTAACTGGGTTAAACATAAAAAAAAAAAGACAAAAAAATATTTTTTTCAAGATGCAATAGAGGAATAGAAACAAAGCCACAGTCGTTGATTTACAGAAGTTCGAAGACAGTTTTAGTATAAATAGAGAAAGCATTTTTTGGCAATTGGAAAAATAGAAAAATAGAATATAAGGGACTTTTTTTTTTTTTTACCTTCAAGGTGATATTGTCTAATATGTTGTCCGTGACAAAATTCATATGTCCACCAATCCTTTGTCTGCAATAATTAAACACAGCAGTTAGCATATTGCTCAATTCGGCATCTTTTAATCAATAGAAAACATGTCAAAAATGATCTTGTTATTAATTAATATTAAAAAAAGAGTGTATATTAAATGTATAAGCAATAAAGTTATAAACTATACAGCTAAGGCTAGGTATTTACATAAATAAAAAGACACACAACCTTTCATTCTCAGTTTCTGATATTAGGTGTGATTAAAAGTTTTTGTAGTAAGGATTAGATTTTTCTCTCTCTATTTGTAAAAGTTTGACTGAGGTCATACAGTTGAAGTTCATTCTACAAAATATGTAGAAAAACTATGTAAACTTCTAAATGTGAAGCATTTTTATAAAGCATCTCCCTCATTATAGAGGCATTTATCAAAAAGGGGTTATCTTAGTAGCACAAACTAGCTTAAAAATAGTGCGGTTGAGACGGATTTAATATAGGATATTGTGAGGTCTGGTCTTTCTAGATCAGGGGTCCTTAACGTTTTCCCGGCCAAGGAACCCCAAACTGACGGCGAGATGGAGTGGGGACCCCATAATTATATATATATTGTTTGAAATTTTGTTGAATTAAACTGGTGCTAAAGTCACTCTATTACAGATGGAGTAATGTAACAAAAGTAATTCCTCCCTGGGATTATTAAAGTATTTCTGATTCTGATTCCTTGTTAATGGGACAGGTGTTGTGAATGAAATGGTGCCCAGCTTGAAAGAGCTCCTGTGTGTCGCTGAATGTGTGCATTGATGACTGAAAGACATTTTCTGTCTCAATTTATCTGCTTACTGCAGTGTGTTGAATTCATGTTAATGTGTATTTAAAGATTAGTGGAAAAAATTGCGGGGGGGGGGGGGGATATAAAACAAGTCTAATCAACCAAAACTTTTAGGACCACCATGCAGTACCTCTTCAGACCCCCTGTTGAAGACCTCTGTTCTAGAGTATTTATGTTGTAATGAAAATTGGTTTTAATCTTATACATGTTATTATACACATTTCTGTATATTGTATATATATATTCAGCTTTTTGCATGCAACATTTAGTTTGAATTTTCGATCATAAACCCTAAATCTAACTAAAACTATAGCATTATTCAACATACACATGGTCAAAATAAGGCTACCCTGATTAGATTCCAGATCTTTCTTAACTTTCCTGACACACTAGCATATTGTAACATGCTAGTGTGTAACACTGGCATATTTTAACATGCAACATGTAGGTGTAATAGCTCAAAGGCAATTATCACTGCACTGTAGATGGAAATTAATGCCCCCTAATCTCTTGCTTATGTGAACAGCCTGCATTTGACAAGTGGATTACAAATAATAAGCTGATACAAACAGAGCTTTTTCACCAACCTTTATAAGACAGGGGGCTTTGTGCATTGGCTTGAGAAGGTCAGGGATGTCTGGTCCAGTGTAGCCCTGCGAGTCGGGTTCGGAAGCAGGATCCTGGTGAAATCGGACTGCCTGAGCTGGAAGTCGACATTCATAGAGCTGCTTGTACTTGTTGGATACCATCATGACCTCCTCTGTCTTAGTCTGAAACAGGAAGACAGCCAAAACAATTACAATAACTCTTAATAGGAGCACTGAATAAGGACTTTTAGCAAGCTAGAACAGAAGTTTCCTGAAAGTAAAGTGCTTGTGATGTAAAACGATGAAACAGAGAAGCTACCTGTGAGGAAGGTGTAATGACAGCTGTTGCAAATAGATACGCATATAAACTCAAAACTATTCCGTAAACCTTAACACTGTGAATTATCAAAATGTCTTAACACCTCCTTATATACCAACAGACTTTCTCGCTTTAATGCAATTTAAATAATGGGAATATACCAAGGAATCATATTTAAAAAGCACTCGATTACATCTTAGCTAGCAAGCTAGATGTTACCGTTAGCGTCTGAAACGACTTCACTTACCTGCCCCAACATTACGGGGTCAGGAAGAATTTGAATCCCATATTTCATTTCATTTAGCTCGTCCAAGTTCAAAAAGGCTATAACAAAGAGAGGGCATGTCAATATAAAGAAGAAAAGCCTCTTAAGACACTGTTCCAAGGAAGCGGCCATCGTAAACCCTCTGCACCACTGACAAAAGCAAAACACACAACGCCTGACCTGGTTGACGCTGATTGGTCAGTGACAGAAATTCTGTACTGCCATTGGACCACGTTTCTGTCAATCAATGGGCTTTGCGTTTCAGGGATGTGTTTGTTTGACAGACCCTAACATGCCAAAGTGGCGGTGCTATTTCTTCATACATTTAAAACAAATATAGGACTATCTTTTAAAAATGGCCTTGCTGCAAAATAAGCGCACAGTTTATTTTACGTCATACCCGTCTCACATGAGAGAAGTACGCAGAAAGAGACAATTGAACTGATTTACATATTGCATGCGAATACATTATTGTGTTTTTGGATTATCTTGAAGAATTCGTTTTGTATGTCAATAATTTCTGGGGTTTTTTTGCTTTCATTTTTTTATTATAGACCATGCATTACCCTTTGTTCATTATTTTACAATATAAAACTAAAACTATAGCAGAAAAACAGGGACGTTTTATTGAAGCCTCTTGAGCACTTTGGCACCTTGTTTGAAGCCAAATACAGCAATATGTACATTTTGCTGTATATAAACATCTAGAGACATAATTTGATTCACCTAAATCAACAGATTGTGAAAAAAAATCTTTGGAAAGAAATTATTGCCACTCTTGGATGAAACACATAGCAACGGTTAAAGCAATTTGAAATTCTTGCTGGTACAATATTAATAAAGCTACAAGCTGATATTGTATATATATATATATATATATATATATATATATATATATATATATATATATATATATATATATATATATATTAGTTTGGGCCTCTAGCTTCTCCATTTTGATTATTCAAGAAAAATAATATATCATAAAACAATAATTCAAAGCTCACTAATCTGATTTTTTACCTTTTACCTATACTGAGGCTAATGCAACACCTACAAAGGTCTATCTATAAAGAAATATATAGAAAACAGTAGCTATTTTTACTCTTGATTAACAAAAACAAAAGTTTCATGGTTAAATCAATTTAACCCATTATACCCACTTCAATATTTTTAACATTTTCAAAAACTGCCTTATAATGTCATGACCATCCTAAATTTTATCTGAAAGAAAAAGAAAAAAACATTAATGTACGAAAAACCAACAGCCTGATTCAACTGACAGAAAAAAGGGAATTACAAGACACAAATATTCCAAGATCTATTTGCCATCTCATCAGTGTCTTTACATATAAAATAAACTGTAAAATAATGAAAAATGTATTTTGTATATATATATATAGGGATTTCTTTGGTAGAAATTAGATAAGTTCTTGTGAGGTGGAAGAAATAAAATTCTCAAAGTCAGACAAATTATGCTGCAGATGCTGTTTTCCACAACATAGAGAGACAACTGAGTGCACAGAGGATGAAGAGAGAGCAATGAGCTCCAGGGTGCACCACCGGGGCAAAGCACGAGTGCAGACACATAGCTAAGCGCATACAAAGATGGATAGCAGGGCAGAGTTTCTTAAAGTTTAATGTGCATCTATAGAAAAACATATGTGAGGTTTAAACACAGCACATCTGTCTCACTACAATCAGAATGGTAACTGTGCGCTTAGATTGGTGTCCTGCTGGTACTGCTTACTGCCCAGTCTGTACACTACCAGACAAGATTTTCATCACTGACCAAAAGGTTTTGAGAATGTGGGAATAAAAGATGTGTTATCTACTTTCTACAAGTTAAGCTTGGTCCATTTCATGCTTGACATCATGTTGCCAGGAATCAGATACCCTGCAGAAGATGAATAAGGAGCCCAAAGGAGAAAAATTCCAGCAATTGGAAGGAGGTAGATGCCTAGTGAGCATCAGAGCCACCATTGAAGATGAAACATCCAAGTTCCAACAATACATCAGGAAGATGTCCCCAAGGTATGGAGTGCTTAGAGAATGTCTCAAACAATGGAAGCTGGAAATGTAGAAACGGGAGGAACTGTCATGGGAGGAAAAAAACACCTGCGTGGAATGTTCCACCAAAAGATAGCTGAAGAGGCTGATATGAACAAATCCTATTATTGGCTAGAGAGGTCCAGGCTGAAGGACGGCACAGGTGCACTGACCATGGCACCACAGGAGCAGGCCTTGAGTATGAGAGCAATAGATGTCCAGATCTACCATTCCAGGCAAGATACCAGGTGCAGGCTATGCAAACAGAAACAATCCACCATCTCACAACAGGGTATAAGATTCTGGAATACATTGGACATCATAAACAAGTGGCTGGTATAGTATACAGAAACATCTGTGCAGAATACAAACTGGAGACCCTAAGTTCAAAAGAGAATGGCAGAGGTAAGATCTGAGACATTATCACTGATATGCAGAAGACGGCCATAGTGATCGTTGTGGCCATCCTTGAATAATGGAAACATCTGGAAAAAAGGGAAGGGAAGAAGTAGAGAAAGCTTGGGAAGTGAAGGCAACTGAAGTTCCAGTTGTCATCTGAGAATTGGGGGCTGTAACCCCCATACTGGAAAATTGTTTCCAGCAGATACGTGGAGAAACACCAGAGATCCTAATCCAGAAATATGCAGTCCAGCGAACAGCTGGCTCCCAGGCCTCTGGTACAGGACCTGAGCCTGAGACGAAGGGCCACCCACCCTTTTCCAGAAGTACAACGAATGAGCGAGACAGCAAGTTTTTTTTTTATTATGTTTTTTTTTTTTTCAGAGTAACTATGGTGAGATCTGTGGACCAACCAAAACAAACAAAAAACAGTGCAAAAGTTCCTCATTTGTTATATCAAATGAACCAAAGAGCCATTTTCAGCTCATGAATCCTCAGATCCAGCAAAAAAGCCTCTGTCTTAAAGGTATAAGGGATAATTTTCACAAATTTTTAAAAACACCAGCACTCTCCACTTTTTTAAATAATTAAAAAATGCACATGCACAACCCTGTAACCGCTCCTGAGAGGGAATGCCTATTAAACACGTGTGAGAGCGTGCACAAGCCTGTTTCTCCTCGTCCACACTCTGCATAAAAGTTGCTGTTTGCATCACTCATACATGCTTACTTTCCAAAAGAAGATTTGCAAATTTTCACTATGTCAGACTCACCACTGGTAAGTGAAAAAAGGGACAAGCATATGTAGGATGGCTATGTGAACATATCGCAAGAATGACTGAAAATTAGGAGGACGACTTACTTTGATGATCTGCCTGGATAAACAACATCCTCCACTATACCTTTAACAAACTGAAACTAAATGTGCAACAACTTGATTTTTAAAACATAAATAAAATAAAACTGTAGAAATACAAAAATAAGTTGAAAGCACTTATCAATTGTTTTACTGTTCCATTGCATAATGATCATTTATTTATTATACATTCGTACTGTAATATTTCTTTGGTACAGGCATGGTTGGGGCTAGCTAATCATTGGCCACCCCTGTGTCCACCCATACCATGTTTTTCCCTCTAATACAGATGGTGGCATTTTTTGGGTTAATTATACACATCAATATACTAAAATCAAATATGATAAGTACAGAATTCATGCTCTTTTCAGAAGAAGATTTTGTATTATATGGGGTAAGGAGAAAATGTTTTTGCTGCAAGTCATCTAGGAGTCTCCAGTGAAATCATAGATAAACAAGAATTTTAATAAAAGCTTATCAAATAATCAGTTTATGTAGATATTAGTACTTGTAAATATCAATTTTATGCAGAATGTTTTTTGATACAAGTAGTTAAGTAATAACAATGGAAAAGATTTACGACCCAGAACGTAAAACTGAAAGAATTGTATCCATTCTACCTTTTATCTAGAAAGCACGGATGTTTAAATATCTATTTGTTAGCAAAGGCTGTAGGAAAATATAGGTTGTCTTTATTTAGAGAATATGGATGTTTCTCTCCCTGTTGGAATGGGCACAGTCTTAATTCTGTTATGTTTTACTTTGCTCCATGTTTTCTTATTGGTTTAATTCCTATTTTGTTGTATTTTTTGGATATATATTTTAGTTCTCAGGTTTTTCTTTGTTTTCCTCTGTTGCCCTCTTGTGTATGTTCCTTTTCTTTTGGCTTCCTCGTTGTCTCCATTCACACCTGCTCCTTATCAGTTCGTTAGCCCTGCCTTTGTTCAGTCATCCATAAATACTCTTCCTCTGCTGTCACTCTTCGCTGGTTCCTTGTCGTTCCTGATTCTTCGTTGCTGTTGTCTTCCTACCTCATCTGTTCCTGGCTCCTCGTGTTTGTTTTCCGCTGAAGTCTCCATGGTTTTTGTTTTATTAACTTTAAGTTGGATCTTTGGATTGCTGCCTCTGTTACCTGTGTTTACTCAGTAAAACTACAGGAAGTCACCTCTGCCTCTCAGCCTCTTCATTTGGGTCCTCACAAAAGCCTCCAACTCAATGTGACACCCTGAGGTTCTGGCGCCTATCCGCTTTCAGCCACCCTTCAGTGTACATTGGTTATTGCCTGGCCACCCTTATACAATTTTTCTGGCTAAACCTCTGGGTACAGGGGCCAGGAGTTCCGGATGGCCCCCGTTTAGAATCGCCCATGATCTAACAACATATTCTTTATTAATGTATATAACCTATTCAAATTCATTAACATCCACATGTAACTAGATTAAGCTGAATGCCTTTTGTAAAGGAATGTGGGGTTACAGTTGGGCAAAAGGAGGGGCTTGTCCATGGTTCCAGTCATGCAAGAACCGCCCATGCAAACAGGCCTTCTCGTGCATAGATCTCAGCTTTACGACGCTAAAAGTCATTTTAGAAAATAAAATAAAAAGCTCCAATGTGTTTGAATACATAAGCCTAAGTGATATCAGCGAAGGCTGGAGCCCTGCCAGCTCGCAGAGCCCTGTGGCTGTGTGTCGGTGCGCCTGTGCGCTGCGCTGCTGCCGCTGCTGCTGCAGGGGGAGCATCCGTCCATCCACAGCGAGCTGCTGTGTGTTGCGATGCGCTGCGACCGCATCTCCTCCTCTCTCCCTTTATCCAGATTCACTTCCACCAGACCGCCTTGGATCGGATCCGTTAGAGCAAGAGAGAGCTATGAGCAGGACGGCGGAGAAACGTTTCGTTGCGCGTCTTTACTGAGGTGAGAATCCTGTTCATTACCTTCTATTGTTAATAATAAGCCTGATTAGAGAGGCCCCTACTCAGCTGGACATCTGTGACGATATTTCGATCCATAGATTAACACAATTAAGTATGCACAAAATAGGTGAAAATGTATTTATTTGCTATTTTTTTCTTAATTTCCCTTAATGAGGAAGCAGATTGCATTTGTCGGATAGGTTTAGGATGGAAAGCGACAATGAGCCTTTTAAATGCGTGCATCTTCCCTGCAGTGTTTTTCACCGTCATAGGTAAACGCTAAAGGGCCTGCTTGTCGCTTGGTATTCAGCCCTCTGTTTTGAATTGCCGCACGTATAATATGCCATATTTTCCTTTTTTCCATTATGGTCGCTTGTGGGTGCGGAGGATGTAACATGAAAAAGGAGGCTAGAATTGTGATGGACCTATAAGTGAGCAGCTGTTCTGTCCCTTGCACTTTTGGAGGGACCCCAGTCTATTCCTACACCCTTAATCACTCCAAATATGTTCCCTGTAATTCCTGCGCTTTGTGCCACACAGTACATTTCTGTTTTTTAATTACTATTCAAGATGAAGCACAATCATCCAGGGCTTTAGGAGTAAAGAGAGGATCTGGAGGGTTTCATTTGTGGTTTCAAATAAAGCATAAAGCCACAACAATGTTCTTCTTTTTTTTCAAATTCTGTTCATTAATTGTGAAATATTACACAAACATCTAAATTCTGGTCTCAACCAAAGCAAGCACAAAAAACACACACTTTACATTATAAAAGCATAAGGAAACTGATCTGTTCCTGTAGGGGTACTCTGGAATGTTAATTGTAACTGACTGCTTGTAATCTCTTGTTCTAAAAATATTCTCCCTTTGATTATTTTCATTTGTTTACTTTTTTTTTGATAACCTGCATTACTACAAAATGCTATATTTAAATGCTTATTTCATGTATTGCGAAAAAAAAAGGTATTCCAAACTGCTCAATTATAAACCACTCTGACCAGGCACGGACTGGTAATCTGTGATACCGGGCATTTGCCCGGTGGGCTGGCTCTCCTTAAATCATACCGGCCCCATCACTTACTCTCTGGCCGAAGCACCTGTGACAGTAAATAACTCAAGGAGCTCCAGAAGTAATACAACTTAAACTATTTAAATGATGCAAGCAGTATATATAGCCCTTCCTTGCAATGCACATCCTTGTGACAGTTGGCATATGATGTAATTTTCTATTTCGTCAAACTGTAAAATCCTTGCATCAAACTAAGTTATAATAAAGCTAAAATGCTTTCTTTAAACCAAACTACGATGTTCCTCTTATATTTGGCAAATTCATTTTTGAATATCTCGCAATGATGGGGTTACCATCTAAAGGCTATCGTTTCCTGTCTTATGTGTATTGTTTAAGATGGCTGTCTATAGGTAAAAAATGTTTTTCTTTAGATTTATGGCTTAAGAGATCCATAGACTTTGGTTCAAATTTGGGGAGATTTTATATATCCGGTTTATGAAAATTTTTTGGACTGGAAAACGAGAGTCAGTGCAATCTGGCAACCCTGCTTGCATGATGTTGTAGACCTAGTATGTTTATGTCCAAGCCTGACTCTGATGCAGAGAAAGATATCTTAAGCAAGAAACCACATCCTTTTTGTAGAGAAGAGAAATAGTGCTGAAGCTTCTCAGTAGTGGCCATTCACTTACTCCAGGAATGCACCACAACTCATTAGTGAAATCACAAATAAACCCAGAACAGCTGGTAAAGCAATGCAGTTCCCAACACTGCAAAAGTCAGGATTTCTGTACTTTCATCAATAGAAGTAACAATTCTGGGTTTGGAACCACTGCACTAATAGATTTGCCAAATGTATGCACATAATGGCCACTATAGATACCAGATAAAAAACAAAACAAAAAAAAAAACCACTTAATATTGGCTAGCTGATGTACTGGTCTATCTCTACTCTCCTGCCACAGATGCACTTCAGTAATCTGAATATTGTACCTAAGGATGAACTACGATTCTCTTTCTGATATCTTAGCTGATTTCTTTTGGGGTTTCAATAAAAAACAGAAGGAGTCAGTGTATTTTAGATTTTACCTTAAAATACATTTACAGATATGTAACACCCAGTTAACTAAAATGTTGCAATCTAATTTATCAGAAATAATAAGAGTTTTTCTAATTTGCCATAAGGCTCATCAGTAATGTATGTAAATTTGAAGATGGAAGATGTTTTTAACCTGAGAAGCGAGAACTTTAGTGTCATTTACTGTACAACAGTGAGAATATGTTATAAAGGTATTTTGATACAGTGTATATAAATATCTGATGCCAGTTCCACTTCTTTTCATGCTGAACTGCCAGTTTATGGTGTTGTTATCTGATTTTCAGATGGAGCCAGAGCTCATGTGTTTACCCCACTGTCTGCTTGGTTTCTGGAGATGCTGGTCTCAACAAAGATTAATCCTTTACTAACTGGATCGAGCCAGTGAGGTACATTTTAGAGAGAGACTGAGAGTTTTATATGTTTGAACTATCTGAAATGGTAAATGCATTCAATGTCACTAGTGTTTGGTGCACTGTGATTGGTTAATACTTGGCTATGCTGCAGGCTTCTTTTCAAAAGGGAGTGTCTGTCAGACCCAACAACACACAAGGGCTTGTGTTCTCCTCCATTTAAATCACGTGATCAGTTGGATGATTAAAATGAAATCTATTTACTTATGATGTGTTTTCTTCTTCGTTGCTTATTTCAAAGGGTAAAACACCTCATTCTAAGCAGAGCTGTTTCCAGATGAGACAACTAATGAAAGCACACCTAAAGGGACACATTGTTTGTTGTTGTTGTTGTTTTTGGTAGCATCAGGAAGACAAAGAACTCATTGTGTTCATATAGACAGGATGTGTGAGTGGTGGAGACTGTCTTAGAATGGGGGAAGAAAAAAAATGCTAGAAAGGGCTGAAAGATTCTGTGTTTTTCAAGAATTCTGATACTGATACTCATAGTCAAATCTTACTAATCTACCAGTAAAAAGTTACTCATCCATTCAAGTTAAAGTATTGCAAAACTCAACTTTGAAAATACTTAAGTATTCAAAAGTACGTGCATTTAAAAGTACTTAAGTATTCAAAAATACATACTACATTTTCTAATATGAGTCTGTATAATTTTAAATGTAACTTTAAAGATCCTGTAACTTTCAGAAACCACTAGATGTATTGATGCGTTGAACCACCTGCTACAGATTGTATACCAACTGTGAAGAACTTCAGCATAAACATGCCATAAAAAATTACAGCTATTTTTGTCATTATTTCTTATTTCAAAACAGACCAAATAGAAAAAAGGAGAGTCTTGATTTTCCTCACAATTGCACTATGTAAATCAAGATTGAATCTATTACCACTTAACAGGGGCGTAGGAAGGTTTTAAAATGTGAGGGGGCAAATAAGACAGATAAGGTATTATAGCCAAATGGCGAGCGGAGCGAACCAAAAAATCTTTTGGGTCCATAGGCAAGGAAAAGTGAAATGCACCCCTATTTAACATGTTTAATGAGCATGCTGATTAAAGAAGCAATCAGTTCATTTACATCTATATCAGCACTGTAGGCTAAAGAGTTATTTTTTCATAAAATAATTCATAATTCATAATGTTTTGTGTTGCGTGCTCAAGCTCATGTAGTCCACTGTAGGGGAGATTTCTGTAACTTCCTGGAAAAATTTAATTTTTGAAAAAAAAAAATTGTTTTTTTCATGCCATAAGAAGAGTAAAAACACATATACAAAAATCTTGACTCAGGGATTCAGAATTCATGCATCACTATAACGCATGAGTCAAGAGGTCATTAAGTGGACAGACTCATAAAAGTTGGATACCGAGAAGATGCCCACACATGTTACTTATTAACTAGGTCCCAGTAAACAGTACATAGTCATACAAGATGTAAACAATTTACACATACTAAGAGTACTAAAGCTTAACCCATATTAAACAAAATACCGTATTTTCACGACTATAAGGCGCACATAAACGTCTTTTTTT
>NW_015150500.1:1823622-1830777 GCF_000732505.1 Cyprinodon variegatus
TACAGAAATGGGACACATAACTGAGACTGCGCCTTTTAGTACGGTGCGCCTTATGGTCGTGAAAATACGGTAATAATAATGAATTTGAACATTAAAAAGATAATGAAATAACCAGGAGACTTCAAGTAATTAAAAAAGTAATTAAGAGAAAAGAAATTAATTAATAATAATAACTGAATTCAATGACAGTAACACTATCGATTTATTAGGTAGCCAAATACTTCTTGTTGATATTGATAGCTTTCTTATTGTTGTATTTATCATAATAATGGAAAAAGCTAAAATCAAATTTTATCTTAAAAGTGGGGGGGCAAAACATACTTTTTGCCCCCCAAAAAGTGAGGGGGAATTGCCCCCCTTGCCCCCCCTATTCCTACGCCACTGCTTAAGAAACTACAACTCTGATTTTTAGAACTTGGTCACAAGGCAACAACTAATGGCTTAGTAACTACAATATCTACTGTTTTAGTTACAATATGTACTATTTCTCAATTAGAGAAGGCCTGTTGATAAGTGAGTCCAACACTCAGCTGCCTATTCGGCTTATAAGAAACTCCTGATACAGTGGCATGCAGCAGAACTAACAAAATAAGCTAACAAAATAAGTGATTATGTGTCTATGTCTGCCTGTTCAGTTTTATAATTTTCCGTAGAAGGAAAACAACATATCCTACATTTGAAATGTCAGTGTGTTACAGAAATTCTGTCATTTCTCAAAGAATGTTAATGTTGCTGTAAACATATTCAAAACATCATACAAATGTGAGAATGAGATTAAGACAAATGACCACGGATATTTAGTTTTCACATTTACTAGCTTAAAAGTGATTTAAACCATTATGTTGAAATTAAGATTTTCAATTTAGTTTAAATAATAATATAATCTCCAAGTATTTCTCTGGCTTTTTCAGCAATGCCTCCCTTATTTTGGCGCAGGACAGACTCTTGAGCAAAAGTTTTTTTTTGTTTTCAAAAAGAAAATCAGATCCAGCAGATTACAAACTAGATAATAATACAGCATGAGCAGTTAATAATAATCAAGCAGCAGGAGAAAGAAAAAATTAAATCGTGAGAGAAACTTGTGAGTGACTGGCAGAAAGAAGAGCACACTTTTTCTGGAATAAAGAAAACAAACAAAGAAAGCTGTTGGCTGATAGAAATATAGCCAGAACAACAGAAAGCAGTCCATGGATAAGTCACGTGAATACATGTGACTTATAGCTCAGTGTGACTTATAGATGTGTTTGTTTTTCCTCTTCATGAAGCATTGACTGAAGTGATCAAAAGACTCCTAAACTTACAATTTAAATAAAGAAGCAAGTGCTGATGAAGGTTCTCAGTCATCCAGGTCATAGTCATTCCGTAAAAATTCAAAAAATATCCACTGGAATTGGTTTCCAAGATTTGAAGACGTTTCACCACCTCTCCAGGAAGCTTTCTCAATTCTCAATTGCGGATCCAGACATTTGAATTGAGAAAGCTTCCTGGAGAGGCGGCGAAACGTCGTCAAATCTTGGAAATCAAGTCCAGTGGATATTTTTTGAATTTTTACGGAAAGAAGCAAGTAGTTTGTGTTTGTCAATGTCAAATTTATTTATATAGCACTTTAAAAACAGGTATAAAACTGCACCAAAGTGCTTTACAGGAAAGACAACAACACCAATTAACAAAATAGAATGTGAAACACTGCTTCAATTAAAAACTTAACATTGGGTGAGGAGCTCAGTTACCCGGGAGGAGCTCAGAGTAGAGTCTTTATTCCTCATCGTCGAAAGGAGCCAGCTGAGGTGGCCTGGGCATCTGTTCCTTGTGTGTATTTTTTGGTCCCATTGATTGATGGACTGTCAGTCTTTTCAGGGTGTTTCCTGCCTCATGACCATTATCAGCCAGTACATTATGCCAAGAAACAATGCAAGGCAATCAGGGGTCCAGGTTTTGCTTTCTGTTTGTAAAACCATTTTGGATGGTGAGATGATGAAGGCTGCATTTGTTTTAGGGCTCCAACTAAAGATTATTTTGCAAATCCATTAATCTGTTCATATTTGTTTTTTATTAACTGATTGATAAGCTAGCCAAAGGTTCCTTAAAGAAGACAAAAAAATTAAACCATATGAAACTAAAATTTTAACTCTTAAGGAGTTCTGGATAGAGCATATTAACAGGTGAAAGTTTTTTTATTTTATTTTTTTATTATTGTTGTTTAAACCTGCTCTGGTAGTAATTATCTGGTAGTGGGTTGCTCTGTCAGCTAAAGTCATATACTACAGTCTCTATACTACAGTTAAAGATAAATTAGTTTACAATTATTTCAAAAATCAATTAATCCGAATAATTGATTAAGCCGTAATTGATTTTAAAAAGCTACACATTACAGTACATTCACTTCCGTCTAACAGTTGATCATGATAGTTCACAGCATCTGCAGTACACTGCTTCCTTCCTTTTGCTGATTGTTTCTGTTTTTGTTTTTTGGTTTCTTTTATAAGCCAAGTCTTCGAGTCAAATATGAAGTGTGCTTGACAATTAAAAAAAAACTGAAAATCATACTTATACATACTTATCAGACAGGTTATACTATGCGGTCCCTGAGGAAGACAGCGCTGCTCGCCATTCTGGTGTCTGTGGTGGTTGTACTGGCTCTTCTACACTCATGGCCCACTCGGTCGTACAACACAGTGGATGTGTGGCAGCGGCTGGGTCCAACAGTGGAAAGACATCTGGAGGAGAGGCTTCCAGAACCAGACCACCAGTTAAGCAGCATTCCCTATCGTGTAAGGGAAAGTGTGGCAAGGTAAGGCCTCTATGTCCTAAATGAGAAATGTATTTCACCCTATGTATAAATTAAGCTCTAACTACACGTGTCTCTAAATGTTCAGCTTGCTGGCACGTAATGGATGCGTTTGTGAGGGTGAGACTCCTGGAGTGAACCTGCCGTTCTCCCAGCTCCTGTTCCCGCGGGTGTCAGCACACCCTCTGCACACTGCCTTTGATGCCTCTGAGCTGGAGGAAATGAAGATGAGACGGGCTAAAGAGTATAGAAGCTTCCAGGAGAGGTAAATAAGGAAGTAATACCTCATCCTGGGACTCATAATAACAATTGAATTATTAGTTCATTCTCACTTTCTGTGTCAGGATAGCATGCAGAGATGTGTTGTGCAAATATACATATATTTACTAAAAGCAAGTGGTCAGCCAAACCCTTTGCTACTACACAGCAGAGCATCAGAAACAATCACACTGGGTGAGGGAACTGATGTCTTGATCCATTATAATTAAAACAAGCTTTCACTGTTAAATGTTCTGACATTTTCAGATCTTTCTGGAAATCATTCCTGAAAAGAGGGATTGCATGTTTAAAAAACATTTGTTTTAGAACTCTATGTAGTGTATATCTTAATCCAGTTGTTATTGGAATAACTCTAAAAGAGTCAATGTACTTTGACATTACATATTTAACACTGTATGTATTTACAGTGTACATTATGTCAGTTGTCAGAAGTACAAAACTTCTGCTGCTGTTTTTGGAAAATTTGATAACTCTATGAATTTCAGTGAGCTTTTATTTTGAGTAAAACTAGGGACAAGTAAACTGCTGCACTACTTTGATTTTCAGATCATAATCCTTTTTTTAACATATCAAACATTGGAAATTGTAGAGAGCTCAACAGCTCAAGGGCTGTATTGTTCTGTACCAACAATACTGTTATCACTACTTTAAAGAATAAGCTAAACCAACTCAAGCACTGTGTCTGTCCATTCTTTTAATTAGTTGGTTTGTAGATTGTATACTTGGTTTAAGCCCTCCTGACCCAAACATTTCTTATCAGGTCCAAAACTGCAGCAGACATACTCATCATCGCAGAGGCCAACAATCCACTACAGTATCCAACACAGGGCCTGGAAGTTCGGCCCCTGAAAACTATCATTATCCCAGGTACTTGTTTCATTGCTCATGTATTTGCATTTGGGTTCAAGAATTGTAGACTCTCATTTATTATTTGAATGAGGTTTAGTCTAGTCTTTAGTTTAGTCTAGTTTTTTTAAATGGGAGCTCAAAAACTCAAAACAGGGGCAGCTGTAGTAATCCAAAATAGAAATGCACTTGTGAGCACAAGTCCAAGAACATGGAGAACCTATTAAAAAGAGTAGAAGAGTAAACGCCAAAATAGCCTTCATTTCTAAGAACAAGAATAAACTGTCGAGTTTCAGATGAAAGTTCTCTCTTTCTGGCCATTTCGAGCGTTTAATAGACCCCACAAATATGATGCTCCAGAAACTCAATCTGCTCAAAGGAAGGCCAGTTTTGTAACTTCTGTAACAAACTAAAGTGTTTTCAGATGTGTGAACATAATTGCACAAGGGTTTTCTAATAATCAATTAGCCTTCTGAGCCAATGAGCAAACACACTGTACCATTAGAACAATGAAGTAATAGTTGCTGGCAATGGGCCTCTATACACCTATGTAAATATTGCACCAAAAACCAGACATCGCAGCTAGAATAGTCATTTACCACATTAGCAATGTATAGAGTGTATTTCTTTAAAGTTAAGACTAGTTTAAAGTTATCTTCATTGAAAAGTACAGTGCTTTTCCTTTAAAATAAGGACATTTCAATGTGACCCCAAACTTTTGAACTGAAGTGCAGGTGGGCCCAATCACCAGTCTGGGCCCTTTTCCCATGCAGGCCCAGACTGAAATGTGTTCCACACATTATTAGCTTGGCTTTCCAGATTGATTTTCTGGTCCTCTTTGGGGAAACTAAATTGGCTGGACAGTGTAAAACAGGATGTAATGACACCTCAACTGTCTCTGTTGATCAATATGTTGCATGATTTCCATTAGATATGTGTGAATTTGGAACAAATCTGTTGGCCAGGCCTCCATCCTGCAGAAATACAAAGAAATCAACAAAGCTGACCTTTGCTTGACTCTCTTGTTTCGTTTCTAACACAAAAATGTAATCATTAATCCATTAAAAAGTTGTGTGTTTTTTTTTTTGTTTTTTTTTTTTACAGTTTATTTTAGTGAAATAATCACATTTGATTGAGAAATTTCCCACACCAGCATTTGTAGTTGTTTTGAAGAAGTGCTTCCTTCTACATATCATCTTTAACAATTAAAAAATTTTCTGTTTTCTTTTTTTCAGGTTTGGCCTTACATGACGTTCCCAGAAACCATTACACTGTGAGTATTGTGCTCTTTTTCTTTCTTTTCTTTTTTTTTTGCCTTCCAATTTTGGGGAATTCTCTCACTTTGTGTTTTATTTTCCACCATGCTGCAGATAAACATCACTGCCAATCTAGGAACACTAAATGTAGCAGCAGAAGTGGAGGGAGTGAAAATAAAAGGTGATGGAGAGATGCATATGATGCTGTCTAGCAGTTTGTTACCGAACATGAACCGACAGCTGCAGTTTGTCACCTACACAAACACGCTGTTTCACCCCAGCACTGCAGACACAGGTAAGACCTCCATAGTCTTGGGATTTCTCAGGGTTAAGATAGTTGAGAAAATGATAAGCAAGTCAATACAGTTTTCCACTTTTTTATATTTCCTTTAAACCACATTTCAATCCCTGCATGTAAACCACATTTTTATGCAGAAATGGCCTTTTCCCAATGTCTGACATTAAAACAGGCATTTAAGGTAAAAAAACAAAAAATCTATGGGTTCTTCGGTTCTAACAATTATACACAAGAATTTTAAATAAACAAATGCCAAGTCACCACACTGACTAGGATTGAAGGGGATTCTGTAACTCAGAGATAATTGTTTTTTTGAGAAAAGGCTGCCTGTACACAGAAATGTAATAACATGGCCTGAAAAGCCTATCATAGAGGAAGAAGCCATTGCTCCAATAGCAAAAAAAAAGCCAGTTTTCCGTATTCAAATGCAGCCAAAGGCAATTACCTTTGCTGACATACACTGAAAAAAAAGATACCTTGGATCAACTTAAAAAAATACTGTAATTTGTTACACCTGTATTTATTTCAAAAAATAAAAACATAATTCTGATCCAACTATATTGACCACAGACAGGATTTATAATTCATGATAACTTAGAGCTTGACCTTTAGTTGTTAAAAGATCATTAGTTCGATCCTTTTTTTTTTTTTTTTTAAAGCTAAGCTGCAGTTCCTCTGAGTTCATACAATCGTCTCCATATGATAATGGAACCATTTCTCTTGATGACTCCAAATTTTTATCTCAGCCCTTTATGTGTAGGACAGGAAAACAAAAGGAAATAAGCTTGTGGACTGATAATATGGATGACCCAACTAATATAGTTTATTATTTCACCAAATGATAGAGAAATGTATGAAGAGAGTAGAACAAAAATCTCTCTTTGTTAAGAATCTCATATTGAACAATTTAAACCTAGACTGTTAATTCTAAATTATCTAAAAACATAAAAATAATTTTAATCAAGAAAAATGTAATTAAATATCTGGCAAATATCTAGGAGATCTTAATTAAATAAGCTATTAAGTAGAACTACATCAGCTTTTCCAGTTAGTAGATTGAGAGTACTGTGACTGCATGATCTAGATCTAGATCTACGATAGTACTTGGGAATGCTATTATTGAATAGTATTTCCAAGCCTTTTGAAAACCTCAAAGGGAAACTTAATATGATCTAATTATTTGGCATGATTAGTCATTTCTAAATAGATTTGTGCGTAAAAAGGTCTAGTATCCTTATAATAATTCAGAAAAGAAAAGTTCCTACAGGAAATCTGACTTGGTTACTGAATGTTACTTACCCAATGTGCATCATATTATCTTGGCTACAACATTATCAAGATCTTTTAATCTACAGATGACAAGAACAGGGAGGGTAAAAAAGCATAGCAACATTTTAAAGCTCACTGACAAGGTAAACACCAAGGTCACCAAACTGAAAAAAAAGTATTGTTATCTGAATCGGGATCTTAGTCCAGCAAAGTCTTTAAACAGAGAGAACAAAACAATATGGTCTAATATATGATAAAAGACTGCATAGACAGGCAGAACATCCTGTGGAGATGCAGACAGAGCTTCTACAGTCTGAAGTTTTGATTGGTTTTGTTTTAACCAAACTGGTACATCTTGTTTACACCTACAGAAAACCTTGCACTGGAAAAACGATCTAGAAATAAGTGAACATTTCTTA
>NW_015150500.1:1831638-1834235 GCF_000732505.1 Cyprinodon variegatus
AGACGTCTCTCATAATTAGTTTTCAGCAACAATAATCCGTAGTTCCACAGTGGCTTTCCGTAGTTCCAATGTTGTAACAACATTGTCATGACATACACATGTACAGCCTCAGGGTGGGCATGCTTGGGGCAGTGGTGGCTCAGAGGCTCTGAGAAACTCAGTCATGCTTTTATCTTTAGTAGAACTGATTCCTGAAACAGTGTCTTCACAGGTTTGCCAAAAATAAAGACCATCAGAAAGCTGCAGCTGATCCAGCTGCCCATGTTCTCACTACAGCTAAGAAAGTAGAGCACATCAGCCCGATTTTGCAGTCCTTCCACTTGCTCCCTGTAGCTCAGATTAGACTTTAAAATCCTTATGTTAGTTTATAAATAACTGAATGGATCAGCAACTCAATACATTAACAGATTTGTTGTCAGTGTATCAACCTCTCAGACCACTCAGGTCTTCTAATTCCAGCCTACTCTGTACACCCAGAACTAGAATCATATAGAAGCAGCATTTAGTTCCTATGCTCCACTTATCTGGAACAAACTTGCAAAAGACTATAAAAGTGTTGACTGTGGTCCAATTGTTTTATGTTCATTGATTTATTTTCTTTGTTTTATTTACTACATGCTTTAAATCTTGTTTTTAGGACTTAATTGCTTTCATTCTGTGTTTACTTTGCTTTTATGTATTGTTTAATTCACGCAAAGCACTGAATTGCCTTGCCAAGATGGGTATTTGAGACTGTGGTTTTCCTTTCTCCAATTTTAACTTCAGAATAAAAATGTATCCAAACTTGTGCACACTTTCCTGTTCTGTCCCTATTCCATTCAAATCCATATCTGAAAGCTGAAATTGAAGTCTATGTATCTCCCTTTATTGAATGGTTGAAACTTTTTATTTACCTGTTTATTTGAATTGGTAAATATTTACAAAAAATACCTGTCTGTAGATAGAAAATTAATCACATTTTCATTTTGTCCTTTAGTGCAGTTTGAGACAGAAGGTCATCAAGCTGTCTTTAGCATCAAGATCCGTCATGCAGTAACTCCAAAACTTTACAACACTGGCTCTAAAGAAGGTACAGTACAATTATATTTCTATAACTGTTTACAAGCTGTGATTTTATAAACTTAACTAAAAGTTGAAAATAAAACACTCAGCTTACAAAGCTTTCCTTGCTCAATTTGTTTATTTAACTACAGTAAGTTAATTATTTTTTTAAAGAGACAGGATTATACCAGTTGTAAAAACAAAAATGCCTGGATTAAAGGATGAAAAATGTCAATGACATGATTTAAAAGTTGCCTGTTACCAAAAAATTACCCATGATGGCAAGTGGTCTCCCAGAGAGAGATAGATGGAGGACCTTTGTAGGAGGTAGCTGTCTAGAATGTCACTTCTACCTCTCAGGTAGATAGATATTCAACAATTCAACCCAAGACTCATGTAACCAACACAGAGCTATCAGGCCATCAAATAACTAAATGTTACTGTCATAATCAAAGTTTGAAGCGTGTTCTCCTTTAATATTTGTCCTCTGCAGAGTATAATATCAGCGCTCTTGTTACCGTGGCCACAAAAACCTTCCTGCGTTATGAAAAACTTCAAAACCTTATCGACAGCATCAGAAGATACTACCCTACGGTCACGATAGTAATTGCTGACGACAGTGAAAATCCTAAAACTATTTCTGGGCCTTATATCGAGCACTACATAATGCCTTTCGGGAAGGTAGGGAGCTGGTGTTTGTCTAATGTTGCTGCTGATTCTCTTTGAATCTCTAAATCTGAAACATCTTTTGTCTTAGGGTTGGTTTGCTGGACGAAACTTGGCTGTTTCACAGGTCACGACAAAATATGTGCTCTGGGTGGATGATGACTTTTTCTTCACAGCCAGTACCAAGCTGGAGAAGCTTGTGGATGTTTTAGAGAGGACCACTCTGGATCTGGTGAGTGCCATAAGAGATCAATTATGGCTCAGTGAGAATGTTTTAAGCATTATCACAGAGATTTGTCTGCATGTTTCTGCGTGTGTATTTGTAGGTTGGGGGTGCAGTGAGAGAAGCCACAGGGTACACGGCTACCTACAGGCAAACCATCTCCATCGAGCCAGGAGAAGAGGAAGGAGACTGTTTGCACATGAGAAGAGGATTTCATCATGTTATGGAGGGATTTCCTAACTGTGTTGTGACAGACGGGGTCATTAATTTCTTCTTGGCTCGCACGGATAAAGTCCAGCAGGTCGGCTTTGACCCTCGCCTCGCCAGAGTTGCTCACCTGGGTGAGTTCAGTAAAAGCACAGAGATTAGATTTGATAACAACGCAGCTTTAAAATGTGGCTGACTTAAAATATGCTTCACCTTTTGTTCCCTTGGTACACACAAGAGAAAGAAGAAACACACTGTTCATTGTAATTATTTTTAGAAAAGTTGCTAGGCAACAGGAATTTGTACCACTGTGAGTACTTAAAATATTTTTAATAGAATAGAATAGAAAATCCATTAATTGTCCACAATGGAGAAATTCTAGTGTTTACAGCATTAAAAAGATAATAGGAAAAATGGTCACACAAGTGTGGGCCTTACAAGAATAATATAATAGTGAAGA
>NW_015150500.1:1835612-1859964 GCF_000732505.1 Cyprinodon variegatus
TTATTAGAGCGAAAGGCAAAAAAAAGAAAACACTCCAACCTTAATCATTGAGGGAAGGACAGGGTTTATTGTAACCATGTAGACAGTGGCTCTCCGAAACCTCCTGCCAGTGACCTACTGGCTGGTTGCAGAACATCGAAATATGCCTAAGCCACTCTTTATTGCAATCTCAGTACCCTTGAGTTAGTTTGGAAAAAGTCAATTACAGCCAAGAAAATGGACATCCAATAAAACACATAAGAGAGAAGGATAAAATATTAATCTCCTAGCTTAAAGTGAACATGAAGCAACTACTTCTAATCACAATTTACATTAGAAAGCTAATTTTTGCACAAAAAAACGCTAAAAAAGATTAAATCAAAACCATAAGAAGAACTTCAGTGTCTTCCATTTACATATGAGTTAGTTAAGGAGCTAATTTAATGTAAATTTAGTGACCCTAATTGTGGTCAACCCTTTGATTCACCATATACGGCATATATGTGTTGTGTTGATTAGAGACACATCTAAAAGTTGTGAGAAACCATACCTTGAGGGCCACAATTGCAGTAACCTTGTTCAGAGGAAAAGAGTGCTGTCTGAGAGCGTACTCTAAAAATAGGAAAACACAGGCAGTCCTCTGGTGTGTTCCACCCTCAAATTGATAAAGGCTGACCTTAGCGCACAGACACAGGAGAGAATCTACAGGTGCATAAAAAGCAAGTCAAGAGCACAGAAAAGGAGCATGCATTCAAGATTGTGATGTATTGAGGGTGTCATGGTGCTGAATCTGCAGACATAGAATAGAATGTTCACAATAGATGCGAAGAGAAGTTTACATGCGTGTGTTTTAAATAACACTGGTTGTATGAGTATTTATCACAGGTGTGCACTATTGGAACATAGTTAACCTGGCTCCTCCAGATGGATTTGCTCCGCATATCCACCTGGAAACCTTCCATTGAAGTAATTTTGGGAAGGGTCGAAAATACTGGTTATCTGATTGGCCTATGTTGGTGATAGACGGGCCAAATAAACCAATCAGATCAACGAAGCATATCACGTACTAACAGAGCGACGACGAAAACACAACCACAAGCCAGGCTACTCTTGCCGAAACCAGTCGGGTGAAGAGCAAAAACATCTTTTCCTCTGAGAAAAGCCTCCAGAGCAGTGTTTTGCTCTTCTTTCAGTTAAGAAAAAATACTCTGTAATTCCGATAAAACTTGCTCGATAGCCACGCTAACGCTAGTTTCATCGGCTGAAGCCGCCACGTTCTTTAGACTGAACTGTCGCGCTTCTCGTTGCGTCACACCTCAACCCGCCTCAAAGCCAACGCTGATTGGACGTTCGTTTGGTGAACGGCTCCAAATTTTCTTTAACGGAGAGTCTCCAGACTGATTAGCGAGTGAAATCTTGAAAGCTCGCAAGATCAGGATGGTCTCACGAGGCTAGAACATAGTTGCTTCAAAAAAGAAGGTCTGAAATTAGGCCTTTTTGCAATGTAAAAAATACTGACTTTTTTTTCCCCATTTCACAGTTTTTTTTAGTCTTTCTTTTGAATTAAATAAATTAATTCTATGTATTTGATTCATGTTTCTTAGTTCCCTTTTTTTGACATCTTGCAGAGTTTTTTATCGACGGCCTTGGATCTCTCCACGTCGGCTCCTGTGACGACGTCATTATCAATCACGCAACCAAGATCAAGCTACCATGGGTCACGCAATCTGAAAGTGACAAGACGTACGCCAAGTTTCGCTACCCACCGCCCTCCTCTGATGCCACGCGCACAAAAAACGGCCTCCTGTACTTCAAGAACCGATTTCAGTGTTTGACTCGTAATTAGTTTCACATCCCTCCGAAGGTTGGTCTGTTCTTCCTGAGTTGCCAAAGATGTTTTCCTCTGCACCCCGCACCATCAGATAAGATTTATGGCAAACAGTTTGGATTGTTCTATTAAATAACCTTGATCAGGTTCTAGCAATGCCTGCCTTTGGAGCAAGCTTTGCCTCTTCTATTGAACGGTTAAAAGTGGCTCAACAAGTTCTAGTCTGGTAAGACAACAGGAGAAGATTAAATTTAATGTTTAAGTGACAGCATATTTAGATAAATATGCTTTGTCAAATCTTATCTGGCTACATAAGCTTGAGCTGGTCAAGAACAGAAGGAAAACCAAACTGGTAGACAGTTTTCGTCTCTTCTTTTCCACCTTGTTTTTCTGTGTGGTATGTGTTTCCTTGCTTGGAAAACCAATCACGACAACTGATGACCTGAAAAGGAGAACTCCTTATTAATATATAACGCTTCCCAGTAAGAGACAATCCTGAGCTCACCGGTGCCACATGAAGAACATTCAGATATACATGTCTGGCAGCACAATTTCGAGTGTTTATTTATTTATTTATTTATTTTGGTCACATTTTTTCTACCTCCGTACCTAGAGTCATTTTTTTGTTTGTTTGTTAATGCCCCATCTCAGAAAAAGAAACTTTTAAACCTGTCCATCTGGAGCGATGACTGTTATAAGCAGCTTTGGTTATTTGTTGCAGCTCTCCATTTCCTTCAGAAGGAGGTGGGTCTGTGTTTGAATCCTAGGGAATGATGTAAAAATGCAATCTGCCATGCTACCCAAATAGAAATGTGGATGAACAAAACTGAACTGAGTTAAGTTTAGAGCTGCAACTTATTATTTTGCGAATTTATTATTTTTTTGGAATAATCAATTAATAATCGGATAGCCAAAGACTCCTTAAAGAAGATTTTTAGTGAAATTAAGCCAAGTGGAACTAAAATTTTTCCACTTGTGGAGTTCAGGATAAATCCTACTGACAGACAAATAAGTTTTTCACCAAAAATGCTAGATGTCTAATATATTTATTTTTACAATATTGGTATAATTACTGCTCTAATTGGGTTGCTCTGTCAGCTAAAGGCACATTTTAGAGTCTTTACACTCCAGTTAATGATTAACCGATTATTAAATTAGGTGACGATTATTTCAATAATCGATTTATCATGATTAATCGGATTTATTGTTTCAGCCCTAGTTAAATTAAACAAAAACAATGAAGAATTGATAAACTTGAGAATGTGAGAGATGGAAAGAAGCGCAGCAACTCTGTTTTCATTCATATATCATTCAGGTCGTCTCACTGAGATCTTATCGGTAAAAGCAAACTAAATGACAAGCGCAGCAATAGAATAAATAAATAAATATCACAGCCTCTGAAATGGCATCCTCATATCATTTGATCGATTCCTTTAAATACAGATTAGTTCATTTCCAAAAAGAATTTTTTGTAATTAATGTTATTGTTAAGAATATTTTTGTCTTATAGATTTTTCTTTGTGCTTCTTGTTCGCAAACCTGTAATTTTATTTTGTTAACAAAAGCAACATGCATACATCAGTGATACTATTAGTTATTAATTCCCTACAGTCCTGCTTGTCTTGTTAAAGAATCTTTCCACAGAAGGGATGCATTTGTTATGTTGATTGTTTTATTCACTTTAAACACCCTCCCAGAAAAAAAAAAAAAAAACTAAAGTACTGAAGTGAAAGTTTTTTTTCTCTCTCACAGCATTATGATCCATTTTTATTTTGAATGGTATTAAATGTCTGTAGAAAAAACATTTGTTTTTTATGTTTTTCTTGGAGTTTAAGGATGGAGATGAATATGCAGATCACAATACCGTACCCTTTACATTTATTTTACCCTTGTTAAAGAATTTCTTACAATCCTTTAAAATAAACTGCCATTTTGGGGATTTTCTGAGCCCCTGATGCTAACAGTGCTGTTTACTGCAGGTCTATAACATTTAGTTTTGGAGATGTTTTTTTTTTTTTCACCCTTCTTCTCTCTGTGAGTCGGCATGAAAAACTTGGACCCTCGTCTGGCCTTGATGGTCAATGAAGAAACTTCGTTTCTCCGGCAAACTGGTCCAGTTTAAAATTCTTTCTACTTAATTAGATATTAGCAATTTTAGATGATCAGCGATTGGATTGTGACAAAAGGATTATCACACTTTCTTAAATGGCATGGCGTCCTATATTTCACAAATAAAATGATCTTCTGTGTCATGCTACTATGCTCACAGTGGATAAATTTATCTGAAGGATTCTCTTAAGGTTGCTTTACGGTGGAAGAACCAATGAAACAAATCTCAAAGTAATGCTTGAATTTGCATTTAAGTTACTGAAATGTGCATGTCTTATTTTTTTTAATTGGGTTGTATTTGTTGTTTTTGCAATCTCAAAAACATAATTTGGAATATCTGTCCTCAACATTTCTAATGTATTATTAATCAGAACGGGTGTGACATTTATTGAGACTTTACTTACGGTATTAAAAAGAGGATACAAATAAAAATATAAAATATAAAATGTCAGAGAATGTGGAACGATTATTTGATCATATTTCAACAGAAAAATCAAGAGTCAAACTTAGATTTTTATGACACTAAACATTACTGCAACACCTTTTAATTTATTAAACCCCTTTTCTTGATAAATAGCTCCCGGAAGAAAATCCATACATCCCTCTCTTCAGGCATAAGGTTTTTCCTCCTCATGGGTTCATCAAACATTTGCAGCCCATAAGTGATACAGTCTCTCCAGCAAGTCCTGGGTTTGATTTTGCTCCCATGAAAAAAAAGCTCAGAGGGAAAACAGCTGGGAATCACCATCAGTTCCCAGCATCAAACTGGCTCTAGGGACCAAGAATGTCACTGAAGCACATGTTTGTCGCATTAATTGTTTTTGTTCAAGCATTGAACTGAAAGTAAATGTATGCTGTAAACAATCTAATTTAAAGGGACAATATGCATTTAAAAAGCACTGATTACAAAATGTATACACCCTGAGTGAAGGTACAAATATGGAGGAAACACTATTGTGAAAGAAACAAAAACAGCATAAAAATGATTATTAATCACAAAATAAAAGCTGTGTCAGTCAACAGTCTCAAACCTATAAGTTAATGAGCGCCTGTTTTGCATTAAAACATGTAAATGAGCCTCTGAGACTGGATGTGACATACAGCTTGGATAACAAACACTCAGAGCAAAAAGGAGGGCTGTAGAGCAACATCTTTTAGGCCTGTTTATTTTTTTTATTTTTATTTTTTTTAAATCAATAGAAAAACAACTATGATTGATTTATGTTAAGCATGACAACATCTAAGCAAAGTGGGTTTTTACTTTGCTCTCTTTACTAAATAACTTTACTTTATTGATCTACCCCTTTATTCACTACTACTTTCTTTAGTCAAGCTGTCCATGATTGAAAATCGTATTGCACAATTACTAATGTCTTCCAGTAGAGGGCGGTGAAAACCAATAGATTAACTGTGCTCACAATTTAGAAAAGATAGTCTTGTTTCTGAAGAAATTAAATCAAATAAACCAATTCAGACTTAGTTGAAGAAACACATAATATAAAAAATACTGGGCGTCAGTTCAAAAAACCAATACATTTTTTATTTTATTTTTGGTAAAAAAAATATTGAAAATACATAGACATGAAGGAACATAGGGAAAAAAGGCTAAAACATTTTTGAACAACCACAGTGCCTTGTATAAAATATTAATTCAGCTTTAATGTATTCACATAAACTCACATTGAAACTAAAACCTTCAGTTTATTCTTTGTACCTGAAAGACCAATGCAATTGAGCAAAATTATTTATCAAAATGAAAAATGATTAATGAGTTTCTTTACAAATCTGTTGCCCATGCATCTTTTCAGTCCCATTTTCTACAATATTCATAAATAAAATCCAGTCCACAAGATTGCTCTAAAAATGTTCACTAATTATAAATCAGAATCCACCTGTGTGTGATTCATTGTATGTTTAAATGCAGCTTTTCTATTAGAGAAAATCAGTGATCAAACTTCCCATCCAGACACAGCACAGACAGTTAAGGGGTAGTTGCCTAAAACAAAATGGTGAATGGCCTGCAACTCAAAAGCACTTCACCAGACATTCACCCACACATTCATACTGTAATGGGGGTAAGCTAAGGCTGCCCTGGTGCACACTGACAGAAACAAGGCTGAGGTACAATCGGCCACCAACAGCAGGTAAGTGTATGGCCCAAGAATACAACAACTGAGACTAACAGAGAAAGGGCTCAAACTGGGAACCCACCAGTTATGGGACAAACCCTTACTTCATGGTCTACGTATGTTTAGCCGCCCATAAAATCCCAAGCTTTGAGCATCTGACATTTTTGTTCATTCCATATCTTTTAAAAAAAAACGACAGACATATAAAAGGCTAACTCTGGAGGAGATGCAGCAATCTACAGCTCAGGTGAAAGAAAGACAACATCTATTCTTCATGCACACTACATATCTGTCCCTTAGAAAGAGATTAAAAAAGAAAACTTTCTCGACATTAAGTCTTTGATTCAAGCAAGAAATCTCACTTGCAATTTTCTATGAGCTATTTAGGGGACACAACATGTGAAAGCATTTTTCTATGGTCAGATAAGGCCAACATGAAACTGTAAAAACTAACGGGGTGGTGGTAGAGAAGTATTCCTCAGAGGCAGGAAAGCTGGTACTGTAAGCTTTGACCAAAGGATAGATGGATGGATAGACATAAGCACAGGCTATGTAAACCTGCTAGAGTTTACATACATTAATCATGTGACCAGAGCCATGATAAAATGGTTTAGATCAAAGGATTTTCATGTGTTGAATGTAAAAAGCGGTCCATTGTTTAATACGGTCCCTTAAATCCAAATTATATACACAAATGTTTATTTCAATTTAGTAATAGATACCAATTAGTTCCAGATAGCAGAGATGCTGCCTTAAAAATGTGATTTGAAAAGACAATTCATATTTAAACATAAGGAAAAAAACAAGAAGTTAGGCAATAACCATTGCAATGTCATTTCAGTTTTATTCTTATCTTTTTTCAGTTCACGACATACATATACAAACTGTTATGATCCAACATTAATTATTAACATTTAAGGTGACAGTGACAGACAGACCTCATTTTAATCTTTGTTCCCTTTTTCCTCAGTCGACTTGATTACACAACATATGTCTGGAGAGTTTCCAGATGTGCTTATTCCAGATAACACAGTAGGTGGGATAAAATAGTCCATGGAAAGGAAAACACACATTTTTTGCTAATCTGTAGGAAATGCACATATAGATCTGATCTGAGACTTAATCTGCAGGTTATAGTTACTCCAAATTGGTGCAACATGAGGCTGTGGTTGTAGCATGGGGATTTTATATACTGCCTCTGAGGGAGACTCAATTTAGAAATGGCTGATTAGGACCGGTTATAGTCACTAAAAAATACCCATTGAAATCAGAAAAATAAAATTAAATACATACCATGGCAAAGAACACCAAAGTCTGCAATGAAAAAGGTGTTTTCAAGACTTTGACTTACTACCATTTTGATTAACTTTATGTTTATATGCTGCATATGCGCACACCCAGACACACTCAACCATGGAGTTTTCCATAAGATCCCCTCAAGGTTGGCCCTGCAGGCTTTCCAATGAGCAAAGGCATAAACACCTGTCCCAACAAAGTCCAGAGAAATGGAATGAGTTCATGACTTAGAGATGGTCAGTGCTGCTCGCTCTCCTTCAGTTGATCCAAGCTGTTCGGACGAAGAGCTGGGTAGTTTGCTCCATCACTGAATGCAATAGTCTGCAAACTGGCATTCACACCCTGAGAGAAAATTTAGAAACACACAAATATCAATAAGATATATTGCTTTCCAATTTGTCAGTGGTGTCAAATGTATATTAATACATATAATACTGTAATTCATAACACAAGGCACTTCACAGTCGATCTAATCAAACCACACAGACAGATTGGTTCAAGGTTTTCTATATATGGAAACCTAGCTGACTGCTTTGAATCACTGACTTTGAAGAACTAGATGAGCCAATAGTGGCAGCAGACATTTGCTTGCATTGTATCATTAACTCTGCAGCAATCACTCGCACCGACAGCAGAGAGGGAAAACTCAATTTGAAACAGGAAGTGGGCTCTGGGTGAGCAACCTTCTGCTGATGCAGACTGGTGTTCAAAGAGAGAGTGGAGACTTACACGCCCTCCGACAGGGGGGGACAACCAGGTTAGTTATCCTGGGCCCACATCAGGGGGGGGGGGGCTTGAATCTTTTCCCACAAATATAATTTTTTTTTTTTTAAAGATGTTTGCAAGGAATTGGATCTTTATTCTTAAGTTTCATAAAATTCGTTCCTATGATCCATTGGAGTATTGGGATGTACCCCCACCAGCCATTCCTTCCAACTGGTTATGCCTCTGACACAGTTTCTCTGAAGTTTGTCAAGCTGCTATACATAAGATTGGCTGTGCTGCAGGTGGAGACAGGAAAATACAGAACCTGTATCTTCCCCACCGTACACAGTCAGGCAGCAGCTCCATCCCTTTAACATGAAGGGTACAGCGGCTCTAACCTAAAGAAGCCACATCAAGCCAGAGGAACAGCTTTAGATAGAATAAAACTTTAGATCGACCTCACCTGCAAAAGCCTGAGAAGGCGGTAATAGCTTCTAAGCGCTCTGGTGGTGCAAAAAACTCTGCAGATTCTGTCAAGGGTGTGTTCCCTATCTTTGCTAGATAAAGTTATAATTAAGACTGAACCAATGGGTTTTGTTAACAGGTTGAGAAGTTTTTAATTTGTCTGATATGACTATATGGCACATCCACAGCTGCAACAATGCTGTGGTGGAAGTGAATAAATAGACAATCCTTCTGTGAAACCTTAACTGCTTAAGAAAGATTTCGACCAGAACATTTTGTGGTCCAATTTTAACATGACAAATGTAGAAATCTATAAATGGGATCAAATGTGTAGGGAAAGCCAAATGTGCTGCATATTTCATAAATTAAAAATTGGAAAGATCTCTATTTCTAAATGTAAACATTTAAATGATTTCTTTAAATGCATGCATTAAATAAATAAATAGAGTTTTTTTTTTAAAATCCTTAATAAAAAAAATAATCAAATATTTTTCACGTATTTATTAAATATTTTTGCTTCCAGAAAAGGTTATTTGAAAAACGTAAAATTTTAGGCAAGACCCAAACCCTAACCCTCATTCAAAGATTGATCAATCAGGGCTATAAAAAATATGAATTGACAGGCCCCCAGTCGTCAATTTATTTATTTTTTTCCCGGGCTCAGTCAAGACTTTTAGCTGGCCTGGAGACATAAAAAGAACATAGAAGCACTGATCCCTAAACACTTAGTATGTTAGAGACAAACGTAAACTAGTTCCATAGGTGGGTCTGTCCAGAAAATAAATAGTAAAGCAGATAAGCTAGGCAAAAAGTTGGTAATCTTCACCGATATGTTTCCTCAGAATCAGCACCATGTTTCTAATACATGTGGGAGGATTCTGTACCTCTTGCAATCATTTTCAGTCAAATTTATTAAGAGGAAACATCAGCGTTTTTATTAGAGAGGGCAAAAGACCTCTAAAAAGGTTGTGTTTACAAATTTTCTGGAACAACAATTCCCGCTCCTTCCTTTACAAGATGAGTCAGAAGTGATATTGCACACAAAACCCTAAATGTGTTTTTGACTGGTCACTGTGAGCTGATCACGCCAAGTCCAAAAAGCTCAAACCTTCCCTCTATGTGCAACTCAGGAGTGCATGTATTTGAGTCTTAACCTACTGGAAACCATAACCAGTGTAATTATAAAAGCTCCCACATCGTGGTGTCATTTTATGGGGTAGAGTTTGTATATTGTCCACTTTTGGCAGCAGACAGAGCAGTGGTGCTCTGCTAAGAGCATTAAAGCGAACTATTTGGAGGTGTGCCAGCTTTGTGTGGACTTTAGGTTGCAGCCTTGGCATTAGGCCAATCCTGTGCTAATTCTCTGAGGAGCAAGTCCAGCACATGCATGCAGCTTATTTGTCTATAACACATGATGAAGCATGGGAGTTCTCTGAGCATTTTCAACATGCACAACATGTCCGTGGTGGGAGTATGGTGGTTGATTATCATGGTAGCAGGGGGATACTTGAGGAGACTTGTCAGCTTATAGAGAACTCTGTCTTGATGAACCACAGGGGACCTTTATCAGACAGCAGTGAAAAATCCACATTCTGCTTAATTATTTTATGTTGTAGTGCACTTGAAGAAAGGCAAATCAGGGCATCTTTTAGTTCGTTTGAAATGGTCTGTGTCACTTTTCAAATACAGCAGTCGCTAAAGACCAACAGTAGACTTTAAATCTAAATTGAGTTTTAAGTGGTGTACTTTTTAAGCACCCATTATATGCTAAAAAACAAACAAACCCAATCCTAATTTAACCCGACTGCTGTACTTGTTGCTATATTTATGTGATCACAAATTCTAGTAGTTTTCCACCAGATTAGGACAGCCGCTTTTAGACCTTTTTTAGGTACATGGGAAATTGCTCTGTTCTCCCATGCAGCTGAAGCACAATGGAAACACTGCAGATCCAAAAATACGAAGCTGGAGCCAAGAGGACGAGAACAAGGCTGTGGATTCAGGCCAGATCAGCTTGCCTAATGAGTACTCTTCAATCAAACTCTTGGTGGAAGTCTTAGCAACCAAGATAAAAACCAGCGGGTCAGTGGGTTTTCCATAAACCAAGAGACTGAACGGGCCTGGCAACAAATTAGGCTGAACGGGTTTATAAATCCACTGAGAAAAAAACAACAGGATACCAGACAATGGCAGCTGGAGACTTATTTCCTCTAAACATCAGTGATCGTGACACAAGTCACAGAGATTATAGCTCTGCTAATATAATCTACACAATTTAGCTGTCTACTGAATAAAAAATATTATAACATTATTCATATTGCATAATCTAAGGAGCTGAAATGCATTGTTACAAAATAATATATCTTTTTCTCCCTATGGCCACAGACTATGTTTTTCTTTCTCTACCAGATTGTGGTAAATATTCAGTGCTACATTTATAACAAACTCCACGGGGCTTGGGTAACCTACCATACAGCGGTGATGGCTGCAGGGTGAGAGGGTGCTGAAGGTGCTACAGTCATGTTTCACCTCTTCGCACAAACTGAGCTGCTGTTGGGAGGAAAACGGAGGGTGGCCCACTCGAAGAGTCACAGCAGATGCGTTTGAGACCTTAAATGGAAAGAGACATCTGGTAAAGATGGGAGAACAGGGATGAGGTACTGTGCATGAGCATAACTGTGCGAATGAATAACCTGTGATGTAGAGCTGAGTCGTGGTGAGTGCAAAGAGGGCAAGGAGTTGTTGTAAAACAGCAGGCAGGGCTGGTGACGCCGCTCCATGGGCGATGAGGAGTCAGTTGGTTCAACACCTGCAGACTTCATGCTCCTACCCAGGCTGTTGGTCGTGCCTTTCCTGCGCTGGTACTCGATCGGGGACTGCAGGGCTGCAGAGGACAGGAGGATGTGTCACATCACTGTGAATCACTGAACTCTGATTGGATGCTAAAGCAAAACTGAGCTTTGATACCATTTAAGAAGTTCCTCTGAGAGTCTAGAATCTGGACGACATCATTGTACCAGGCTTGTTGTATTTCCATAGATGAGGCATGCATGATGAAGCGGGTTATACTGCCATCTTTTCCTCTGGAGGTCAGGACAAGGCAGTATGGATCCTCTTCAGAGGGCCCCTCTACACCCAAGCAGCTGACCTACAGAGCCGAGATTGGTAAGATTAAACAAAAAGAAAACAAAATATCTATAATTTCATGCAAAGTGAGCCCCCTCTCTTCACCTTGATGCTGTTTTTGAAGGTATACCCTGGCAAAGGACAACCCTTTTTCTTCTCTATCGGCTCACTGAAGATAACCAGCTGCTCAAACAGAAAGACTCGTCTCTCCCTCACTCTGGATACTATGTTGCCTTCCTGCTCGCTGACGGAGAAAGTATCCTGTTGGAGCAGCTTCCCCTGTGCTGTAATCTTCCCCTGGAACAGCACACACACACAGTCAATTCATTACATCTCATTTTTCGAAACGCATCAAATATTTGAAATGTAAATTTACCTCAAACCCCTGGAGCCTTCCAACATTCATCATATCATTACAGCGTTTTGGCACAAAGCACATCACCTCCACTGCTTTCTGAGAGATAACATGGTATAAAAGTATTAAAACAGGAATAGAATAGAATATAGAAAAGACCTTTGGGGCTGAAACTTAGTCCAAACCTGAAGCTTTTCAACATCCCTTCCTGCTTTGCTGTAATATTTCAAAAAGTCCTGAAAGTGACAGAGAGAGGAGTGCATGTTGATATTTTGTAGAAAGAGTGTTAAAAGTGATTGTTATTATGAATGAGAGCAAGAAAATATCCTACAGTAAAAGATATTTTCATCAATTAAAAAAGTTATTTAGATTATATTCAAACCTTGGTGCCACATAAATAACCATAAACGGATGCATGTGTGAGTTGAGGCTGCAGAAAGCAACTGTCTGTAGTTTTAATGACAAAATGGAACATTTGATAATAAATAATGTTCTAACAAGAATATGTTGAATGGATTAATGAGTTTTATCCCTATAACGTATAAATCAAGAATGTCTTTCTTTTGAATACTAAAAGATTTCAATGCTTTTCAGATCTTTTCACTTCCTTTTCTTTATGCAGTAACAACAGGTTATCTGTGGCGTTCCACTACATTACATAAAACCCAAGGAATCGGGATGCCTGGACCCCGTGTGGGTCCTCGATGCCTGGATCACACACGGGGAATTGCTGTTGTTGGGTGAGAAGTAACATTTAGGACTAAGGTTTGTACTGAGTTTAGGTTGGGGTTTAGGTTAAGTGTGAACCCGTAATCATTAAGGTTGGGGTAAGGGTCATAGGTCATGTGTGAATTAATGGAAGTGAATGGGAAGGCCCTGAAAAGATAGTGAGACAAGGTAGTGTGTGTGTGGATCTCTTGAATCACTACTGGAGTGAAACTCATTAAGAGTACATTAGCAGTGGCATAGCCAGAAAATGTTTATGGGGTGGCCCGGCAGGAGACAATGTGTACTGAGGAGTAGCCGGAAGTTGATAGCAGCCAGAACTAGTTCAGGGTCAATCTACACTGTACCTACAGCAAAATAAACACCTACATATTTCCAAATAAATACTAACTAGATATTCCTAATGCTCTTACTAAAAGATAAACAAATATTTAGACATCTGTGTTCTCTAAATTACATATATATTGGATGTTCTCTCTAGTTTGATTTCCGGGGGGAACATCTTTTCTATTGGAGTACATTTGCTGTGGATCCACACTGCTAGTGTTTATGTTTCCAGTTAGCTTTGGTTCAGCTAGCTCCAGCTCTCACTGTCTAATTTGAAAATGTTACTGAAAAGCAGTTATTGCATGCACAGTTATTCAAAAAAAATGGGCATGTCTTACCAATTTTCTGGAGGGAAATCTTCCACTATAAACAGTAACTGTAATGCGTAATATTAAGATAAACATATACTAATACAAACGTAAAATGTTTTTTTTTATTTTTTTTTTATCTCGAATTACATAGAAGACTCCAAGATGATTTGCAGACACATAACTTTCCCCATCTCTCCCATAAAATACAAAAACTAATTCTGAAAAGAGCCTGAATTCTGTATGTATCATTTGTAATGTTAGTATAATGACCTAGATTAAAAACCACTGTATTTTTGTGGTGTTAATATAAGAACAGTTAAGATGTACAATTGCTTAAAGCATTTAACTTAAAATTATAACTTCTATCACCGGATGCTTTAGAGAGGAACTCGCTTTTCAATAACATTAACATGGGCTCATCTTGAAGGGGTGGTCATTAACGGGCTAAGGGTGGCCTGGCCACCCTGGGCCCCCATCTAGCTTTGCCCCTGCTCATTAGACATTTGTTTTCATTACTAAAATAAAAATGATAGGAGGAAGCAGTACCTGGGATTCACCATTGTAAAATATAAATACTCATCACCTTTAGCAGCAGCTGGTACTTCATGATCCTCTGAACGGGTTTGATCAGCAGATCATTGAGCTGCAGCCTGTGGCCCAGCTGCTGCCGGATATCCTAGCAACAAGTTAAGACCAAAATGTTTGACTGTGCAGTTGAATACACTAGGACACACTTTGTTGGACAACATGGCTATTTTCATGATACAAACTTCGATCTGGTAATGAATGATCAAATTCTCTCACCTCAAAGTAGGTCTCAATGTACTCTGAGACAATATGTTCCGACCTGGGTTTATTTTGGCAGTAAACCACATACATGTGAAGACGGCGCTCCTGCGGGTTTAACACAATCAGAGCCTCAAAAGGTTTTTCTAAATACTGAGTTTATGAGAGCAATTGAAGCAGAGGATGAAGAGAGACAACGTATATTTACTGGTTTCCTCTCAAATTTTACTGGGTTCCCACCAAAGAGTTTCAATATCAGTGCACAAAAAAAGGCTTAATTAAAACCTTCACAAAACTTTTATAAGCTGCAGCTTGCAACTGCAGTTTAATAAGATGGTTGAGATTCATACAAAATATATGTAGATCTCAGTTTTTTATTTTTATTTTGCATCTACATTTAAAGAGAGAAATTTCATTTTACTTGTGTTTGGAGGAAAAAAGACATTAGAAAGCTCTCAAACTGCTAAATGCGTTTCCTTGCACCAACAGCCTAGTCTCCATGGAGAATCTTTAACTCTGATTGTAGTCTTTAAGAACGCTTTAGTGGAACTACAGTGATTATGAGATCCTTTTATTCTGCAGCTGCAGCTGAATAAACTCGATCCCCAAAAAAGAAAACACATCTGAAAGACAGCTGGCCAAAAACTTTACACTGGAGGGGATCTGAGACGACAAAACGAACCTTCATCCAAATAAAAATCATGCAGTAAAAGCCTTTCATTGCGGGTCGTTCAGACTTACATGTCTAATAAAGAGCTGGGCCAGGCTGTCTGGATCACTGATGCATTTTTCCAGCTCTCCCAGGAAATAGCTGCATGACAGAAGCATCATCAGACACAGTCATATTTTCAGGCAGGACACAAGCATCTAAGAGCACATGACACATGCTGGAACATCAGGAAATATCTGAAAAACCTAAACTGTATTAGATTGTTAAGATTCAAACAGAGTGGAAGCTCACTCCTTGTGCCAGTCATAGATCTGGTGAATGTTTCCAAAGACGATCCTGTCTTTTCCTCTCATGTCCTCTGGAACGCCCTGATTAGCCATCATGCTCATGTAGCCCTGAACAATAAACATCTACCATTTATATCTGTCCTCAAACACAAATCTTAACAATGTTTACCAAAAGCAACTCAAAGCAGATGGAGACATACCTGAACTATGAGTCCAAGATCTTCGACGTATAACCTCTCTGTCTCTATCAGCTCTGCCAGCACATATCTGGGAGGATTGGGAAATAAATAGAAATGTGAAATGCTTATCAATGGTCTCCATGATAACCTTCATGAACCCTGTAATGTGTTTATACTTGATGGGTAATTTTATTTTACACACTTAAAGTAATTTCCCTTACTTATTTATAAGGTTTTTGTAATGTATGCCATTTCTTTGATGTGATGGCACTGTTCTTACAGGTACGACATGTTTATAAATGAGCATTTCACAAACATCAGGCTCAGATGGTAACACGCAAAAGTTCCTATAACCAATCGGGCCTGGTGATAAATCATAAAAAAGCTTTTAAAATTCTGTTGAATTGTATTTACTACTATTAAAAAGGTCTGTTGTAGTTGGTAAAGATTTTAATTTTGAGTTTTTTTTCTTTTTTCAAAAATAAATCGTTGATAATCAGAAACCAGCCTCTGCACTGTTAGCCGCCGTCAAATATGTTTTAATTTATTGCCTTTTACTTGTCTACAACATGGAGATGCCAATGACACACATAGAACATTCTGACTATTAATTTGTGCTGACCCCTATAGGGATGCTGCCCTGGGCAGAGAGCCATGTCACTCATAAAAAAAGAAAAACCTACTGCAGATTGTAATCAGAAAACTTGAAATGATACAGTTTGTTAATTCAACTTTTTTTATTAGCTTTTTTTTATCTTTAGCTTCTTGGATGGATCTGTACAGTTCTGACTTGCAGACTAGAGATGCACTGATATAGTTTTTTCCAGATCCAATCCAAACTGATACCTGGGCTGAGCACATCGGCCAATATCCGCTGCAATATGATTCAACACTGAAATGGATGAACCAAATATTTCCATATGAATGCTTTAGCCTCGGCATAAACATTGGGTAAAAAAGGTAACAAATTCACACACATATAAATGTACTCTATATTGTCTATTAACAAATAGGTAACAAAAAAAAGGAAATAACAGTTCAATGTAAAGTGCAATGGATTGGATCTCTGATATCCGATATCAAGTCACCGATATCCGATCCAGCTAATTAGTCAATAGCAGAGCCAATATGGCCGATCCAGGTATCGGTTTGGTGCTTCTCTTTCACAGACACTTAAAGTACATTTATCAGCATTTCTTTTAACAGCAAATCTTTTTATATGAAGTATAGTTTTGTTTTGTTTTTTTTTCTCTAGTTTTAATAATAATCAAAATTATTTTTCTCTGATAAATTACCCTGCTGCAAGTTTTCTTCCTTTGGGTTTAGGAAATAAGGCACAGATTTGACTGCTTTTATCTTCCAAGCATCTAATTTGCAATTTCTGTAATTAGATAACGTAGATGAGTTAATTTCTTGATGTTTAGTTTCTTTTTTTCCACTGGACTTGTCATTAGACTATTTTGTGGTTGTCTCCTTTAATAAAAAAAAAAAAACATTAACCTCTGCTGAACATAAAGTGCAAAGTGTGCAATTTGAGCTTTGGCAGGGAGAGGAAATCATAAAAAAGGGGACTAAAAATATATATATATATATAAAATAAATAAAAATCTACATTTTAACCCTTTAAAGCCTGGACAATGAAATAATTGTCAGATAATTTTTTTTTTTCCAAATTAGAGGCATCGTTGAATTTTCTGAGAAATAAAAAATATTATATATTTGTATAGTTAAATTTTATAATTTATTTGCATCATTTGTGATACATTCGGTATTGCTGTATGATCTTTTATAGATTATCTGTTCACTAAACCTGTCTTATGTGTAAGGAAGGCTTTTCAAGAACAAAAATATCACACTTATGATGCAGAGTTCTAAAAACTCATGTATTAAATACAATGCACTTTGCTTTAAAGTTTTAAGTAAATAATCTTCAATTGTGACTTAGTCTTAATACAATTGACCAAAGTAGAAAAAAGTAGATCGGTATGTGTTCTGTGGTCAAGATTTGTACAAAATTTCTATTCAATGATTTCAGTGCACAACCAACCCTGTATCTTCAGGCCCTTTTATACCCATTATTGAATTCATCTTATGCAGTCAACTGAAGACTAAAAACAAACAATGTAAAAGTCCACCTGCATTTATTTCAGAGCTCTAAGCAGAATGAAGGTTAAAAATGTCCCTTAAATCATTTAATGGTTTCTTTTTTGTGTCAAAATGTTTATAATTGGGGTTTTATTTTAGCTTTTTCGCCTTAGGAGTCATCTTCTAAAACAGTAAAAAAAAACAGAAAGCTGAATATCATAATTGATAATAATGATTGAATTTTATATAATATAATAATATATATAATATAATATTATATAATATATATAATATATTGAATATAATATAATATTAAATATGATTGAATGAAATTAACTCTATTGATCTTACAATGGAGAAATTTACCTCTGCATTTAACCCATCACCTTGGGGAGCAGTGGGCTGCCATTGTGTGGTGCCCAGGGAGCAGTACGGGGTTAAGGGTCTTGCTCAGGGACCCAGAGTTGCAGTCTGTGGGAGTGGGGCTCGAACTCAGAAACTCAGGATTCCAACCTCTATGCTCTAACCACTAACCACTAGGCCCCACCACCGGTGATAATAAGCTGACATTGATCTGATTATTCTTTATGTGGAACATCAAACTGGATCCTGTCAGTTGATATTATGTAAATACACAGCAATAAGAATTTCTATTTTTAGCTCAATTACTCAGTGGCATCAAAATTCAGGACACTAAAGGGACATTTGAGAGATATTTTGCAGCAAACTGCAGCATCGGCCTTCTTACTTCCTCTCTATTACATTTAATGCACAAAAAGATCTCACTACTCACAAACTCTTCTCCAAGGCAAGCTTTTTCTCCTCCTCGCTGTCCATTACAGCAGATGGTGAGTCTTCAGCCCCGATATAGCTGTCCTCCACCTCTAGAGTGTTTACACCAGATGTTAGACTCTGAAACAGAAAAGCAAAATCACACAAATGATAAGAAACTTTGCCAAGATATTCGAACAAGTTGAGAGGATTTGGGGGTCTGTGTGAGGTTTAAAGCTATTCTGATGCACAAAGAATTAACATTTTCATTACGCTTGGAGGTTATTTGAGAAATAAATCATAAAACTTCTGACAGTACAGTGTTAGCAATATTATAAAAAAGCCGCTTGCAGGTTGAAGAAATTTAGGAAATTCTCCAAAATTTCCAGCTGGATAGTATGACAGCAATGCACCTCCTAGTAACCTGGGAGTTAATGAGCACCTTTTATTACTGCTGCAGTAGAGACAGATAAGCAGACATGGCGGGTAATGGTGTGCTGCTTGTCAAGTCATATAACAGATATCAGGGTCAGTGACCCAGGCACAGCGACTGGTTATATAACAAATACCCCTCCTCACCTAAAAAGCATCACGGTCTAATGTGAAAATGACTGTAATCCCCTTGACATGCTTTGGTCCAAACACATTTTGTCCTCTTCCTCGGCGCAGCAGCTCTTTTAATCTCACTGCAGAATTGTTGCACAATTCTGTCCACAATGCTTTTCATGTTTACCCAAAGGCATTTTTGTGGCTTATCCTTTTCACTGCTGAGTTAGACGAAAAAGATGAAAAATTAACTCCTCTGATGCCTGGAAAATTAAATTTGTGTTATTAATGTAACAATCTTTAGGTTTGCTGGTTTAACAGAAGAATATAAAATTGTGTAATATGACGGATTTTTTTTATACTTCTCTGTGTAGCTGGTGGAAGATATCTATCCAGTAGTGATAATTGTGAGGAAAACCTTTTTTTCTATACAAGTTTTGAAATTATTCAAACATTAAAACACTAAGATATGCCCTGTCATGTAAAATGAACTATTTAAGTTGTATCAACTAAATATGTATTAAAGGTCAGAAGTTGTTCTCAGTATACATTTTTAGTTGGGAAAATAAACAAATTCTTTTTTAGCTTCAGTCAGGCCAGAAACAGTGTACTGCGCATGTGTACACATGTGCCGTTGATCATTTTTGGCTTTATGCGGTTTCCTGATGGATCTGATTTTTCTAAGACCCACATCTTCATTACCAGGTGGCCACTACATTGTTTACATTGAAAAAGAAGAAGGAATATTTTTAAGATAATTCTATACAAGCAGTCCTGGTTGTTTTATGGTTTAACAAATCATTAAAATGCCTCATAAGCTCTGAGAGGGACTAGTATGATTTGGTGGCCACATGACACACACCTATCTGAGAGATGAGCATTTGTTTTAGTCTCATTGCTGAAAGATGGTCAGTGCTAATATTCAGCATTGGTAACATTTCTAGAGACACTTTTACAAAGTTATTGTTTGTTTACCAAGGTACATTTTTTACAGCACTGCATATTATGTAAATCACAGTTTTTGTTTGAGATGCTTCAGCACTGATTTCAGTTGATGACTGATTAACATGTCTTGAACTACAATCACCTGAATCAGGTTGGTTAAAGTAGCGACATGTCTTACATGCAGAGCAGAGTGACTTGAGGACCGGGGTTGGAAAAACAGTGCTGTAAATTATATGAAAGATAAGTTAGGGTAACAGTGAGGAGTACACTGTTGCTATATTAAAATGCGTTGTGCTAAAAAGAGATATGCAATGCGTTGATTTAAGGAAATTTGGTGTACAACAAGAAAATCAGACTGGGAAACAATTTCCTACATCAGTATCATGAATGCATAACTGTAAATTTGAACAATTTAGGGAATTTTATTGCACAAACATCTGAAATTATTAATTATTATGAACAGAATTAATTGATCAAACAAAATAAAACACTTTAGGAAAGAAATCAAATCTAAGTATTGTGAACAAGATTTGAGAGGGTTGAACTGTTTTACAGAACATGAATATATGAGCATGAGTTTGAATTAATTAGTGTAGTTTCTTGAAGAAGTGTTACTCTACGTGTTCTTTCATCATTTTTCAAAACTGTAGTAGAATTCCCTATGATTTTGAGTTTTAACCATTACAATGTACCTCATAATTATGAACTACCAAATGGGACATAATGTACTCTGAATAAATCCAGATGTTCTGCAAAAACCTCATTGGTGAACAAACAAGGTTAAGGACACAGCAGAAAAGGATAGAGAGAACAACTGGAAAAGCTACAAAGGTAACGGGGCATCTAGATTTTTAAATACCCCAAAGGGACTATAACTGAACTGAAAGGTGGTTATAGAAAGAAATCACTGGAGGGCTGAATAGGGATGCATGCCTAGCGATATCTTGGTAAGTGTGTGCACATTTTCCTCCTTTGTGCAATTATGCACAACAGTACTTTGTTTGTATGTTCCATTAAAAAAAGAGTTAAACTGCAGGGGACAAGAGGAGTGAAATAAATGAAACATTTCATCAGTCAAACTATTTGTTCATTTGAGGAAAAAACATTGATATATTTTCTTTTTGTATTTTAATCCTTTGCTTTTGTGACGACACTTGACCCTTATTGGCTGGGGAGCTCTCCAACAGACCGTTTTCCCTCACCTTGCCTTTAGATTTTTATTCTCCTAATTTAGAGTTACAATTTTCTGGTAAGTGTGACTGATTTCACCCCGCTATGAAGATTACACACTTCATCAGAAGTTACAGAAGCCTAAGAGAGGGGATGAAGGAACTTCTTTAGCCCCATGAATGAAAGTCCAATGATATTTGCAAATGCAATCCATTTAGTGTGTTTGCCTTCATTAATATGCAGAACATATACATATATTTTTTGTCTCTGGATGGATCATTTGCACCTCTTTAGTGGGCGAGAGGGTTCATTTAATTCCACAGAGACAACATTTTTCTCTCTATATCAGTGGTTAAAATGCATTTTTGCAATCCTAAGGCTGCTGTTCACAGAGCTGTGGTGCTGAAAACACAGATTCCAGCAGCTACTGTTCATCTGCTTTTCTTCTTATGTATGTTATTCATTAGGAATAATGATACTTATTAAGTAAAAACAAAAGAAATTATTTTCTTCTGTTTTGTCATAATGCAGTAATTTCTGGGCGTAACTTCCGCTTTTTTATAAACTAAACACCTTAATATAGAGTGAAAGAAAAAGAAAAAAAATGTTTTGTGCTCGTGGGCTCGTTTTTTTAGAGGATCTGGCAGATGTTTTTGAGTGATATGGTCTTTAGAATTTTAAACAATGATCTTGACCATATAACCATAATTACTACATTGTTGGAGGGTTTTATGTTATTGGCTGTTACAGTGTTATTGGTTGCTAAGAGGCGTTAGTGCACGTTAAAGGAAGAGTAGGGCAGCATATTACTGGGCTCTGTGAGTCATCCAGAAGGTCACATAAGTAGTTCTGGCGAGAGGAAAGGGAAGGGGACACGGCTGTTGGACTTTTGCACTCCTGCAAAAAAAATACAAAAAATAAGCAGCATTAGGAGGATAAGACAGAACATCTATAAGGCGGGTGGTGCAGCTGTAAGGGTCTCACCGTGTCTTCAGAGGACAGGATGGTGTAGTTACTGTGAACTTCCAGCGAACTTTGTCTAGTATCACTGTGACATAAAGGCTTTTGCTTTCCATCTGCCTTGAAAGGCTGCTTCTCAGCTTTCCCCACTCCACCTCTAGGGTCAGAGCTCAGCTTGCGGACTGGATTTGTGAGCCATTTTTTCAGTGCGCTGACGGGGTGCCGCGATGCTCCAGATGAGGAGTGGGAACAGGGGCTGATGCTACCAGAGGCTTGGTGAGGCAGAGATCCTACAGAGGGAGCAATGCTGCCTTCACTGTCCGCCACAGAGTACGACTCAGCTGCAGGGGGAGAGAGTCAGAGTTCAGCAGATGTTACAGACACTGTCCTGCATTCATCGTAGACATGCATCCTTAGTCAGCAGAACAGCTTTGTTCTTTGATTGTAATTCTTTAACACAAAACTGGTATCTTTTCAGGCAAGAAAAGAAGATACATTTAAGGACCTTCATACAAGTAAGAATGAAAAGAACTGTGGAGGCAGGAAATGATACCAGGAAGAAAAGAAATGAAGGAGGGAAAGAATGCATGATCTTGATATTAATTTTAGAATTTAGGATTGTGTAAACAAAACTGGGAAAAATCTGAAGCAATCATGTCTCCAGCTAAACCTGGAACACAATAATTTTGTAAACAGTGCTCTTTTATATTCTCTGCAGATCGCTTCACTGCAGAAAGGGATCCCTTAAACCTAACCACACTGCTCCAATCAATGTTAACATAAGTATTATTTGCAAGTCTTTACTCTCCAAACAAAGTCATCAATTTTATATATTTGTTCTTATTTCAAAAGACCCTCAGTCACCATTTTCACAATTATGTAAGTTGTAATCATCGTGAGAAGCTTTCCAGCAGTCTGTGGAAAAGTGGGTCAGCCATTTACTTAAACTGCTTGATACAGTAACCACAAACGCATATAAACGGCTGACTGTAACCAATTCTACGTTGTTTTCATTTTTTCCTACATAGTGTTCTGTCCCATTTAATTGAATTTAACATGATTTAACATCCTAACACTAGAGATATGTGTAAATATACGGTATAAATAACTGTTGATGGCACAGAATTAGCAGGCACTTCTAGATTTGTTTCCAGCTCGGTTTCACTCAAATCGAATGAAATTATACATGAAACAAATCACATTTAACTGCCGTCATGAATGGTAAAATTTCATTCAGTAATTATTATTTAAAAGAAAGGCAGAGAGCAATGCTGCACATTTTAGAGTTAAACTGCTAAAAAAAGGATTCATCATTATCTATCTTTGTGATGTTGCATATGCATGGCATGTAAGAAGGTGGGATTTAATGTGGTGTGAATAAACAAGAACATAATTATACAGTTCAAACAATTTATCTAGCTATAATTTTACACCAACCTAGTAGAACAAAACTAAGAAATGACTGAGGATATCTGTTCACAATGAAAAAACACACTGTGTAATCATGCTCTTAAACTATTAAGACATTTTGTTCAGTTTTAAAATTTTGTTTTCTTCTATAAGACACCAGCATCCAGCATCCTGACTTAACATGTTTCATGCTAAAAAACAAAAGGAAAAAAACAAAAAAAGTCTATCTTGAGTTTTTTTTATTTATTTATTTATTTTTTTTACCAGATACAACTGAATCGAGAATTAAACATGGGTTTTCTTTCAGATTTTTTATCACCTTCATTAACAAAGAAATTTGAAAAAACATGCTTGATTTATAGAATAGTCACCCAAATTCATGACGGTGTAGTTTGTATTTGACTATAAATGAAACTTTGCGAAAAAATTTTTTCTTTTTTTTTTTTTTTACTTTATCCATGTCAGGTTAAATGTAGAATCAAATTATACAATAATTTGTATGATTTATAGGTATGCATAGCAGTGGCGGCTGCTGCTCTCTGAAACAGGGGAGTCTCAATGGCGTTATTTAAATCCAAAGCTCACATATTTTATTAACAAATGTTGAAACACATCAAACACATCACTGTAACCAGTGAAAACAGCTGTTGTGATGTTCTCTGACATAAGAAAGTCCAGAAACCACAGCAAGAGTTCATCACAAGATGACTGTTCTGATGAATGATCGCTTTACCTCTCGACTCATGAGGAAAACTTCCTCACTTTCTGGCCACTGTCAGTCACAAATCCTTAAGTATGTTGGCCAATCAGCATCCAGCAGCCAGCTTAAGAGGTTTAGCCTCACTGGAAGTGACATATTATTCGTATTATTCAATCAGGGCTCTAATTTCTCACTGCTTACTTCAACAGACTGAGTCTCAAACCTCAACAGGATTTCTCATAGAGGCTGACAGGCAAAGTCAGAGAGCAGAATAAACAGCTGATTAATGCCTATTTTTTTTTTATATCTACTCCTGGGGAAGTTTAGCCACCCTGCGCACAGTGCATTAGAGTAGAACAAGGGTCACACAAAATGTTTACTTCACTATAGCATCTGGCTTTTTTAATCTTATAAAACCTATCATATTTTAAAAGTGATAATGCAGCCTCTAAATCATAACCATTTAGTTAACTAACATAGAGTGTGA
>NW_015150500.1:1860548-1864768 GCF_000732505.1 Cyprinodon variegatus
AAGGATCAGTTTTAATATGTTAGAAATGAATGGAAGTCAATTAAACATGCCCTTGATGATAGAGAAACATGCTTGTGTTTGTGTGTCTGGATGTGTATATGGACAGTAGTTTCCTCTTTTTTCATTAACTGCTGAGTCCATAAATAGGGTAGGCAAGTATAAGCAGTGGCTTCAGTCTGCTCCTTTTTTGGCATCATTTTTGTTTGTTAAAGGGTACTCTACTGTATGCTGTTTCGCTTTTTGTAAAGTAAATTTACCATAATAAAGCAAATCTAATCTAATGAATATAATGTTTTCAGTATCAATTAATGAGCTGCTATTCAGGAGGTTTCTTAATGTGTGAACTCCAAAGCTTTATGGTATCATTTAGATATTTATGCAGAAAAAATCTCATTAAGTACAAAATCTGTGATGTTAGCTGGAACCTTCTCCATTTTAGATTTTATCCCACTTTGCAATGGAGCAAGGGTCTTTTTTCCCTCAGTTTAAGGGAAAAAAATCAAAATCCATCATTAATATTGATGTCAGAAAAAACTTTTTAAACTGTAAAGTGTCTTTAGTTCCTAATGGAATTTAAAAATTAAATAAACAAACATGACGAGAGTTTTAATACAGGGCAGGAAATACAATGTACTCTGTTGTTGTTTGTCTCATTCTGTCAAATTATGACCAAAACTATAAGATGCAAGCTGGCATGGAAGACAAGAAACACCAACCAAGCAAACAAAAAGTAAGATGTAAGTTCAGCCAAAAAAAAAAAAAGTGATTTAGGATAGCTGGAAAGCTTTAGCCTAACTTATTACTGCAGTTATAAGGCAATGCTGCGATAACTGAGGCCTGCAGGGTCGTGCAGGTTCCAGTTCTGGACTGGGATCTTTCTGCATTAAGTCATTCATGTTCTTTCCACAAGTTCTGTCTGATTTTGAAGTATTTAAGCACTCTATGTTGCCTTTTCTTTTCATCCCTGTCCTGGGACAACCTTTTCAGAGTACTGTATACCCCCATGACCTCAGCAGATACATGGATAGCCATGACTCTGCTGAAATAAGCAGGTTTCAGCTGTAGATAGATTTATTTATTGAAGACATGACAGATAATAAAAAAAGCACTTTAACAAGCTAATATCGGATAACTATGAACATAAATTTTATCCCTGTATTACCATTACCCTTAAAATTGAATCAATCTATTAACTTTTCTTTGACAGGTTATTTTACGTAAAGTAATTTTTTGTTTATCTAAGGTATCTAAAGGTGTTTAATCAAAGTAAAAAAAAAATTGTTTTAGAATCTCACACAGAGGAAAATGGAAATCATCTGACTTTGTTTTGGTATTTTTCCACTTGGACAAATCACTTCCTCACATTGTTTGACACATGTTCCCCTCTAGTGCACTTGTTGTAGCCATGCATGCGAATGAAAACATTTGTCTGGAAATGATTCACTCTTGGGATTTAAATCGCAGCACGTAGTCGTTTATAATTTTATAATCAACATTAAGATCCTTTATTAGAATAATAAAAAATTATTAACAAGAAAGAAGATTACCTTACGATTACCTTACGAAATACTGTTTTTCATGATAATAATCATTTTCTGCATTAATTAGAAATTAAAAAGGGGGGATTCTTGCTACCTTGTGTCTGTCTAAGTCTAAACATTTATGAATTCCTGTCGGATTCAGCAATTCAACTTTTGATACAACTCATTTAAACTTGTAGTTGTGATGGTTGGCAGCAGCAGAAGGCTTAAGAAACTGCTGGAGCCACTCTCAATCAGCAGAATGATGTGTTGTTTTTTCTGCACTTTTCATATGTTAGTCCCACATTAGTCTTACATAAGAGACTGCAGGGTTGATCATAATCAGGGCTTAATAACATGCAAATACCGATGGATGCAATTAATATTATTAGTTAGTCATGGGAAATACTGAAATACTGTTGTCACTAAACTACAATTCCAACTTGCCTTTCATGTACATGAGCCTACTCCTCCGAAGGGTCAAGGTGGAGTTTATCCAGGACAGATACAGGAAAATAACCACAATCGTATTGTTTCATGCTGCTGCTTCAACATCATGTTTTCTATGTGTTTGATTTCTAGTAGATGATAGATAATCAACCTGTCCTGCTTGGGTCTGTGTTTTGGTGGTAAGTAAAAACATCCACAGTCTGTCTAATTAAGCTAATTACTGCTGCTGTAGCTGACTTTTTATTTCTTGAATAAGTATTCATGCACCTTGAATCTTCCTCTTGTTGCATTACAACCTCAAATGTTAAGGTATTATCTTCGATTTTTTAGGAGATCAGGAACCACAAAGTAGTGCATAGGAATTAAGCAGAAGAGAAGAATGATGAAGACCAACGAACACCGTGAATAGGTAAGGGAGGACACTGTGAAGAAGGTTAAAGCAGGAGTAGGTAATAAAAGTGATCTCAAGACAGCTGTTTACCTAAACAGACAGGCCTTGCAAGGAGTGCTTTAATCAGAGAGGTAGCAAATGAACCCATGGTGAGCTGCATAGATTGAAGACTCAAGTGGGAGAATGTTTTCTCATGCTCTCTACAAATCTAGTTTTTATAAGGAGTGTAGGAGTAACCTTTACACAAATCAAACCATGAAAAGTCTTGCTGAGTGTATGCAAAACTGTTGCAGTCATGTGAAAAATTACAACTAAAATAAAACTTTCTAAACTTTATGCAAAAGAGGAGAAAAAATAAGTACAGCCATGAGCACACTCCCCAGACAATAAAACATGGTGGTGGTAGCGTCATGCTATGGGGAAACCTTTCTTCAGCTAATACATGGAAAGCGGCCAAAGTTGATGAAACAAAACAGAAGGTGAAGGTGGTTCCACAGGATAACTATTTAGTGAGCCAGAATATGGATACACACCACACTTCTCAGATTACTTTTGCAAAAAAACAATAATAAAAGCACATTTCATCTTTATACCAATAGACATTTACACACTACTTTTGTTTATCATTCACCTAGAATCCTAAAAATGAATGCTACCATTTTTTGGTATTATAAAGAATCTGTGAGGGATTTAGCTGGGGAAACAATCAGTGGGTAAAAATAGTTTTGCAGGCCATTTGCAGTCTGTTTTCACATATTCTATCTAATTAGGTTTCAGGTAAGGCTGAGAGATTAGTCAGGACCTCAGACAGAGAATTGACTTCATGAGTTTCTAAAACAGAAACATGAAGCGTTTTGTGCCATTTGTGTCTTTACATATTTTATTTATGTTACATTATATCCCTTTTTTGGCAAATCTGCTAATGTATAAGTAATGTATAATAGATACACTTCTCATGGCTTTCATGCAGCATGCAAGTCTCCACAAACTGCACTTGTTTATAAATAAATTTCACCTCAGAGAACCTCATAGCTATAAATATTGATATAATTCCTGAAAGATTCAGCATTTCACTTTTAACACAAATCAAATAAAGCTGGTAGCTCTCTGCAGTGTGATTAAGTAGCTAAACTTGTCATCACCTATCACTTATGTGTAAAATATCTAACTTTACAAGTGTGGTTCTATTTAATAGGAGTGAATCTATGTTGCTGTATTTACTCCATCACGTACTGATAATAATGACTTAGCCTCTACTGGTGGCCTGCATGAATCAGACGGCGAAGCTCCTCAGTCAAAATTATGATTTTTAGTGATTCTATTCACAGGACTTTTAAATGTATGTCCAACTTCTCTGCAACTGGAGGGGCTTGTATCTTTTTGTTTAAATAAGTACAGTATAAATGGCTGATGAAAAACTAAATGATATAATGAGAAGACACTAGAAAGCTAAGAGAGAGCTAAATAAAACAGAGTATGAGAAGTATTTCAAAAACGGATGGACACATGAGTTTAAAATAAAGAAGCACAATTTGATTATTTAAATCACTTTCTTTGAAAAAAAAAAAAAAGCACTGTAGACGTGTTAGACTCAGGGGATAGAGGTACAAAATGGGACATGTCAACACAGGGCCATTTTCATTTTCACATCCCACATGCGGGCTTGCAGGTTCTGTCACAGTAGTGTGGCTCAGAGAGAGAGAGAGACATTGCTCTGTAATCTCACCTCCAAACAACTGGAACAACAGAGGATTTAGCATTCAGGGCGGGAGAAAGAAGATTGCTTATGTGTGGGCATAGACAGGGGAGGGAGTATTAATGCATTTAGTAAATCACTTTGTGCGCAAAATAGCATTCAG
>NW_015150500.1:1865212-1886149 GCF_000732505.1 Cyprinodon variegatus
AGATAGATAGATAGATAGAAAGATTGTAACAAAAATAAAGGAAAATCTAAAAAACAACATGGCATTTGTCAGCATGTGACTGTCTTTATGGAAGGTCGAATGAATGATAGTGAAAATCAAGTCCTTAGACTTAATTGAGCATTATACAAGTGTGGGATGTTTAGCATATGAACAAAACATGTTTGATTATTTCATCCTCTTCTCAGTGCTTAAAAGTCCCTGCATTATGCTTTTTTTCTTAAGTGTAGAGTTAAGTCATTTACATCCAATTCTTTTAAATTCTGGAGTCTTTTTTATTTATCTTTCATACTTCTCATTCATTCAGTTTGTTCTTCTGCTGTCTATTTGGTGACAAAAACTGTCTCACCTTTTCTGCCATTGAGTTTGGGATTGATAATACCCCTCTCCTGATAAATTTACTTGAAATAGGCTTTCTGACTCAACTGATGTTGGTTTTAAGAGTTTTCACTGAATACATGAACACTAATGCTCACTCAAGCCAACTGAACAACCAATGTGTCATGATCTTGGCACTGATGACTGGCTTAATTACTCATTCCATTCAAGTGTCTAACTCTGCCCAGTTGTTAATTTCCTCTCATCTGACCCACCTGCTCCTGCCTCTCTTTAAGGTGCTTGAATCCAGTCATCAAGGCCAGATTATCTTGTTCTCTCTATCCAGTGGTGAGAGTGTTTTCTAGAATATCTTGGTGTTTCTGATCCTGACCTGTTCTGCCTCTAAACCACTGAGCCCACCTGTTCCTGTCTGAACGGTTTGCCTGAACTGTCTTTGGACTCCTTGACCTCTGAGCCTGCCTGTTCCTGTTCTGATCTGTTTATTTGACCTGGCTTCGGACTCCTGCATGTTCTCTGGGGCTGTAGCATCTGGGACTCTCTGGCCGGCACCCGCTGCATCTTGTCGGCAGGCCACCAGCTGGATCCTAGTTCTCTGGCTATGGACTGAACTGGTAAACCAGGTTAGTGACTGACATGTTTATAATCATCCTCCTTCAAATTGTCCTTGTCACTAACCTGTGTTTCTCTCCTGCAGTGGTTACTGCCCTAGCCACTACAGATCCGCAGAATCACCTGTTTTTAATAAACTTTTTGAAGTAATCCCACTGTCTGTCTTGCCTTGAACACTGGGTTCTCCTTTCTGAGCCTTGACACAACATAAGTCTGAAGACACTACTACAGTGGACTGGCTTGCATCGTTAGCTCCCAGGCACCTCATTCTAGCCATATTGTTATTGTTGTGAACTCTAACATTTCCTTTGTTTCAGCTGGACCCACCTGGTCCAGACATCCTGGGATCAGCTAAGCTAACCCATGCTTTTTCAGCTTCATCACAGTTTATTGCATTCCTGTGTCATTATTCATTTATTTAAACTGTAAAACCAAATGAAACTGGACAGTTTTGACTGCATTTAATATCTCTGCATCAGGGTTTATTCACATTTATCTGCTGCTATTTTAAAGGACATCATCAATGCATTAAGCCTTAAAACTCAAAAATTCCTCAGAGACTCTTGAATTTACTTTTAAACCCTTCCCCTTTTACTTGTTTATTTATTTGTGCTTATTTTTAGCAGTGTTTATTGCCCATGTAGTTATTAAATATAATAACACTAGGTTATTATTTGTTAATAAAGGTACCATTATTATACCATTACAAAAGACCATGGGTTTTTAACCTGTGGCCTTTTGTGTTTATTTTATACAGTGAACGATTTATCACTCAGCCTGGATTCACTCTTACAGTAACATCCAAATGAACAAAGGCAGATTTACTTGGTTGGTGATTAATAACTCTGCTGATAGCCTTAGCCTAAATTATATAATTGGTGGAATCAATTGTTTTTAAACATGCAATCCAGGAGTTCAACCTTTATATAAAAGACTAAGAACCCTGGAGAATAAGCTAACTACAATTATAATCATTCAACTGATAATAATTAATCAGTTTTACCCTCAGTTTGAATGACCTGTTAATAACTATAACTTCCAGTTCTAGTTTAATATATTTATAATCTTCTGGTAAACTTGCACAACACCAGTACTGATAAGAAGATCAAATAAGGTCCTGTTCCCCCTGACTTGCTGGAAACAATTAATAAGGAATGAGTGAAACCATCTGATAATATATGGATTTACATTCATTTTTTCAGTGTAGATAGAACAACTTGAGGCTGGAGAGTATTAAAGGCTGAACTAAAATCAACGAAAAGCAGTCTAGCTTAAGCCTTGAGGTTTTCAAGATGTTTAGCCACTAGATGCACTATGCTGTTGCAAGTATCAGTGCATCTCTTACATTTATAAGCAAATTAGTAAGGATCTAGTTTTGGACCAACAACTGATCTTAGATCATTTACTACTAGTTTTTCAAGAGACTTCTTCACAACAGATGTCAAATCGATAGCAATGGGAATAATAATCACCCTCTTCCACAAAGATAGTGCAGTATTAGTATCAAGAGCTCTCTGAAAAATTGGTGTCTAAGCATGTGTCAATTGATTTGCATCTGTCTTACTGACATTGACCTGCTTGAATAGCTTATTGATGGTAACATAATCAAAATCAATCCTGTCTAATTCCTGTTGGATCACGCTGCAAAGTATTGAGTCATTTTCAGCAAAAAAGTCATGATTATCAAACTCTCCATAAATGTTATAAATGTTTCAAGTTCACAGCCAGTGAAGTCTTTTGTGTTCATGGATATCAGCATTTCCTCAACAGCCTTCTTATCATCTTCTTTTGTTTTTTTAACTTCTGTTTTAGCTCCTGTTGTATAGTTTTTTTAATTGTATGTGGTGTCCCAATCAGCACCGCTTTAGCTCTGCCCCTGAAAATATTGAAAAGAAAAAAGAAATATATAGGAACTAATCTTAGCCTAAAAAAAGGCAGAAATAATATGGGACTCCTCAACCAAACTTTTCTGCGATTTGCCATGTTAATCTTGATTATGAAAGTGTCTTGGGTGTTTTAAGACAACATTTTTGGAAGAGGGAGAGCGTAAGCAGAGATGATGAGTCACTGCTTCCAATGTCTCCATGTTTTAGTGATCAGGGGGATATTTTGAAATGTTGTAATTCAGATGTGAAAGCGCAAACTTTTTTGTCTTCTTCTCCCATGCTTCCACTATGTTTATCTAAACAGTGTCAATGAAAACTGAATTAAACCCTAACTTTATTTGTCCCAACTTTGTCTGTTCTATGTACAGATCTGGAGTTATAAACAGATATTATTTATATTTTTCCACAGTTGTGCAAACTTCAGCCTTCTCTCTGTCCTTTCATGTTTTGTAGAAATAACCTTTTTAAGTTTACATTACTGAGCTAGAGAAGATTTCTCTAACAGAACTGTTGCCAGTTGAGCTAGAGAAATCCTCTGTGGTTAAGCAGTGCTCTCTGGGCTATGGCATCCTCACAACTCTCTTTAGAATTGAGCTATTCTGTGTGTAGCAGTATAAGCCAAGTTTTCTGATTATGATTCAGATTTGGTTTAAATGCAAAGGACTGAACATGAACTGCATTCAATAATTTTTTTTCCCCACCGCATCTAAACATACTCATATCCTGTGAGCTTTTCTCAGAGAAGTAGTCAAGAAGCAAAAATTCTCAAAGGATTTTTATTACCTAGGTAACAGGAATTCTGGGTAATTCACCAGTGTGCTTTCCTTTTACTCTGAAACCCCTGCAACAATCAGCCAAAGAGAAGCTGCACTACACCTCCAGTCCAGCAGGTGACGGTAAACAGAAATTCTTTTTCTGCACCTCCAGTTTTAAGTAAAATCCTAAGCTTAAGGTTTATTTACATTTTAAAAAATGATTTATCTGTATTTTCACATGTATCTAAAAATGTATTTAAACATTTATTTTCTTTTATAATACCCAGGTAATCTCATATATCTACAGCCCAAAAAGGGAGTATTTTAGTTGACAATGTATTTATTTAAATCCAAACCTACCTAAATCTATATTTATGTCAATAGCAGCTCTAGGCAATACATTCAAAATCGGAAGGATCTCCACAAGCTAACAGGCAGCATCCAACTCATGAAATCTCTTGCAGCCCTCTCACCACAGAAGGACTAGAAATGAAAATAAAAAATGTTCATTTTTACATGTATATAAATGGTCACACTATACTATATTGAGTTTACATAAAAAACAGTCTAATGAAAATGATTATCTCTTGTTTTTACAAGGAAAAATGAAAGCTTTGTCAGATTATAACTATATTACTACAGTGATTTTTCTTCAAACTGTAGAAAAACGCTTGAAATGATTGAAATGTTGAAACTCTCAGACAACAAAATCTTGTTGTCTGAAGAAGGGCACTGTTTGGTGAATAAACCAGTTTGGGAGCTACAACTAGTGAGCAGATCCATGTTTTTCATTCTTGTGATTTTTGTTGTCTTTGTGATCCAGTACCTATCCATAACTTCCTCAGGGTGTGTGCGATTTCTCATCATTTTCTAAACTTTTTTGGCAAAGTATTACATTTTATACTCTGGCTGTGATGAAAGCTTTATATTCAATTTTAGTAATTACAAAACAACCCTGGCTGAATTTAATTACCATTTTTCGGGACTACCAAAGCTACTACTGCCCAATAGGCTTAAAAAACCTTCTTAGCAGCCCAGTCTAGTCTATCAAAGGGACTCTACTGCTCTTAAAAACACATTTTAAAGTGCAATCTTAATCTAGATCAACTGACAACACAGATTAAGTTTTGAAGTGTACTTCCCAGCTTAAAAACATATTTAAATGACTTTTTACTTAACAAATAATAACCAAATGAGTGGCTGATGTTGATGCAGTCAGACATAGATCTGCTGGTGAAGTCATCCATGTCATTGTCATTACAAAAAAGTTAAAAAAAAAAAAAGAAAAAAAACTAAAAACAATCCACTGGACTTTGTTTCCAAGTTTAAATACATTTCGCTTCCCATCCAGGAAGCTTTTTCAATTCAAAATGTCAGAATTAGCATTGAGTTCCATAAGGCAGTGTTTTTCAACCCTGGTCCTCAAGGCACACTGCCCTGCATGTTTTAGATGTTTCCCAGCTTTCACACACCTGTTATCTATTGATAGCAGATTATCAGGCTTTGCTAAACTGCAATCATCTGAATCAGGTGTGCTGAAGCTCAGAAACATCAAAAACATGTGAGCTGTGTTCCTTGAGGACCAGGGTTGAAAAACACTGCAGAGCTGTGTTCCTTGAGGACCAGGGTTGAAAAACACTGCCATAAGGTGTATATCTACAGCTGAGTCTTGTCTGGAGGAGGTCACTCTCCTGTGTTGAGCCATGTGGGTGTGGAGAGGTTGTTTGGTTTTCCAATATAAAGATCAGAGCATTCCTCACTGTATTGAACTGCATACACCTCTCCACTCATCTTAAGTCTGGGGGTTTAGTCTTAAGACTGAGATCCCACTCCTGACTAAGTAACTAGCCCACACTGGCCTGTCCCGAAGACCTGAGGCTCTGCCGATTTGACACCGATTTAAAAGTAGGGTATTTCTCAAGAAAATTACTAAATGGATGACGTTTTTTAGGTGTACTTTCTCACTTAAAAAAGAACATCTTAAAACACATTTTGTGACAAGCTTAAGGTGGCAATAGCAACACTCAGTTTCATTGGCTACTGCAGCTGCTAGTGGAATGAAGCACTGAAACTGTAGACAACTACACTCCAAAAATGCCCAGAAAGTACATGTTCTGTAGAGGAACCAAAGCCCATGGAGAGTAAATTTATCCTGGTAAATGTGTATCGACTCATTACCTGCACATTGAAAAGCCTAATGCTTTTTAATGGTAATGGGAAAGAGTTTCACAGCTCAGGGAGGAGAGTCTTTTGACAGGACAACTGCTATATTCAAACTCTGGTTTAGTTTCCCAAAAACCAGCTTTAGATACAGAAGGAAGATTTAAGAATCACCTCTTTTCTTATATGCATGTCTTTCAGAACCTCAGATGCTACAGAATGCCTTGTTTTACATCTAGATTAATGCCACAATATTCCAAAAAATTTAAAAAACAATGCAACGATAAATTTTTCCCATGCTATTGCTGTTTTGGTAATGGAATGAGATCTGACTTAAGGGGAAAAAACATCACAACTATTTCCAGCAGGTAAACTTATTATGTAATCAGCCTCCAGCAAAGTTTCAGAAAGAAAAAAGCACAAGGAGCGACTTAAGCTTCAAAGTTCAAATATTTTTTAGATTTACAGAATGCAAAAGAAAAGACCAAAAGAAAGAAAAAAGACAGAGGAATTCAAGCAAATTTTGGGTAGACTAAATCATTGTCATGTAGGTTGACTAGGAAGAAGAACATCTGTAAAGCACATGGAAGCGATGTGACTGAAGGAACCCAAAGGGAACAGCTGGATGGATTCAGACAAAAAGGGAAATACAGTGATGTCAGTTTGCACTGAATAAAAAAAAAGGATTAAATGATGCCTTAGAAATAGTGATTTAACATAAAAAGATCACAACTATCTTTTTCAAAAAGAATCCAAAGATAGAAATGACCCAAATCCACTGGAAGCAGCTGCTGAGGCTGGATGAATCATCACAGTAAAAAAGCATCTATTGATGAGAGACAGGACATTACACTTCATGCCATTTACTTTAAAAACATGACAGTTTGGTGATATTTTACCAGATACTTCTGATACTAACAAAACATCTGATCAGCTAAGATATGAACATGGGTAAAAAAAAAAAAAAATCTATCATTTCTTAGATTTTTAAAGCATGCCTCTAGGGATCAAAAATAATTTTATTTTTAATGAATTTAAATCCTACAAAAATATTCAAGCTTTTATTTTTTCACAGCACTATTCCTTTTTCATAGCCCCTTCTTCAATCTAGTGTCTCTGCAGGTTTTCATTTGAAACCTTTTCTGAATATTTATTTATCAACACTTAATTAAAAATGTAATGTATTTTTTTCTTGCGTAGCCAGAAAAAAAAAATTGTGTTTTAATACTTCCAGTAAGAAGAAATAGTTCTTTGTCAGTTTACGTCAGTTGTAATTTGTATGTGTTGCTACTATGTTCTTAATAACTCTGTTTAACATTCACAGACGTCCAAATGTTTACAGAATCAGGACTACAGTGTCAGACGTTTCTTAAGCTTTTCTCCTCCCATATGAAGTCAAATTAGTGCCAGTGTAGTTCATGTTGACAGACCGGAGAATATCCCTCTGTTTTTTTAAGAATGTTCTTGCACACCCAGTAAGTCACCATGACAATTCTTTAAATCATGTTACCTATTTATAAATAGGACATGTGTGTTTTTAAGCAAATAATAGATCAAATGAAACATTTATAATATGGAATTGGTTTGGGCAGTCAGTAAAACTGAAGCATATCTCCAAATAGGTAAAAGAAAAAAAAGAAATCACAGAGACTTTCTCAAACATCACTGAAGTTTTTTAAACAGGGTCTTAGTTCCAGTTTTGAAATCTACGTCCAGCAGAGGTCTGACTGATCAGCAGACGGTACATACCTCTACTTCTGACAAAGCAGCAGCCACAATTACTGAGAAGTTGCCTGAACAGATGCTGACACCCACAGCCTCGCTGGTGGTGACCCCCTCTCATGGTGATCCACTCGTGCTGCTCCACTCGACACCATCAGAAGCAGACACAAACACAGTATCACTCTAGTCCTGCAGTAATCCACGAGGTGAATGAGAGGAAAAGTGTGCAGATAGCTTTACAGTCATATTCCAAATCTGATGGGAGGGAAAAATGTCAAAAGAAAACTAACAACCACATTCCATGGTGTGGTGACAAAGGTATGAGAGTCAGAGATGCTCGTGACTTTGGATCTAAACCTCAATGTTTACTGAGACAGATTATAAGTGGGGCTGAGGGTTAGTGAGGGAGCGATACAGAGGCAGGAAAGAGGAGGAGCTGTGATGGGAGACGGATACAAGCTGTACTGCTGTACCAGCATCTGTTTCCAAGTCCCTCCTCACATTCAGTCCCCTCCCTTTTCTGTTCATGTCAGCTTAATCAGCCTTTCTTGACACTGTTTCCTATCTGGCTGTAGCACCTTTTATGCTTAAATTTGCAACTATTATTCATCCTTTATCATTATCTATATAACCAATTAGCATTCATTTTGCAATTGCCTTGGCTCTTTTGTGAAATCTATGTCTTTTCCTGTTTCTTTTATTAAAAAAACATTCTACATAGTCTCCTGAGTCAAATTGGGAAAAAATATATAATGCATCATGTCATCAAGCTTAGATTATTGCTATTGCTTCTGACATCCAAGCCATACAAAACGTGATGGCCAGACTTTTCACAGGTCCTAACAAGGAAACCCAAATCCCCCATATTCTATGTTTTTTACACTGGCTACCAAAACAGTTTAGTTTTCATTTTAAAACAATTATGCTGAAATATTAAGCACTAAGCAACCCAGCGCCAGATTGTATGTGTAATCTTCTAACAAAATATACCTCTGCTCTTTGCCTATATTGCCTTTAATATTATAGTAGTTCCCCACACCAGATTAAGGACAGGGAGGAGGAGGGGTTCAGTCCATAGTGCTTTTTCTTTTTACATAACTCTTTCATTTACAAGGATTTATTTTACAGATTTCATAAAAAATATTTACATTATACAATTGGTGATGTACTGTTTGTAGGAGATGACTCTTTCGATGAATTTAAATACTTTTATGAATGAATGGCCTTTTTATTTATTATTTTAAGATGCAATTATAACTTATTTTTATTACTTTTATTTTAATTGTTGTTTCATTAGTTCTGCCTATAGCCCCTTGTGATATTTGTTCTGATAAGACTCTTGAGGAATACATTTTGATTACTTGCCATAAAAATGCAATGTATAAAATTAATATCCAGCTACTTTTTTAAGCATCTTGTTTCTTTTTATCTGTATCTGTGTCTGCTTGTAGAAAATCTAGGTGCCAGCATGGCCTATTTTAAAACCACATATCTTTATTTCATGTTTTGTTGTTGGACCCCAGGAAGAATAGCTGTAGCTTGCTACAGCTAATGGGGATCCTAAATAAACTAAACTAAACTAAACTAATATTACAAAATCACCCAACCAACTTTGAGATGTCTGAATAAAGAGTGTTCAAGGAAACATGGACAAATACAAAGTCATGACTGCTTTAATTATTGATATTATTATATTGTTATAAGATATATATATTTTATATCTTTTTGACAGGTGGCAAAGTTTGCTCCTTGTGGAGGTCCTTGCCACTTTACATGGGCAACTACACTTTTGTTAGGGCCATTTGATATCACATGGTCAGTTGTTCAAGCCCAAATCCCCAAGGATTTTTGCTTTTGCTTACGCTCTACTGTTTTCTCAAACAGAGAATGCAGCTTCTTAGAGTTGGTACCAATGATCACAGGAAGTGAATCAGGGCTTTTTGGATCAGGATATACAAGAGCTAATTACTGAGACTGTTTCTAATGCACTCTCAGAGCAGGGTAGCGGCCCACATCCACAGCCACATAGCCTAAGTATTGATATTGTTATATCATATATATATATATATATATATATATTTATATATATATATATATATATATATATATATATATATATATATATACTGGTAAAACTAACAATTAACCCACCTTATGGGAAAATATTCTTTTTTTGTGAAAGCAAGGAAATATGTGTATTATGGTTAAATCGAAGCACACTGATTTTAGACGTCTCAATGAGAGCATGATGCTGTTCCTTCAGGGCAGAGATGGCTGAGATAGAGCATGAGTACAAATACCCGGAAGTTCAGTGGGACAGGAAACCGGGCTGGAGCATTAGGTTCATGCACAGGTCTCAGCAGGAAGGACCAACGATGAGTCTTTTTCCTGTGGAAGATCCACTCATACAGGGTAAAATATACATATTTTATAAGCCTGGCTTTTTTCTACATTTTAGTCTGCTATTTGGATAATAGAGTGTGGATCCTTGAGTTAAAGAATAAAATGTCTTTGTTTTTAAAGAGTGAAACGAGAGATTCAGTGTTTGTTTACAAAAAAACAGGCTCAGTATTAAAGAAGCATTTTAAAAAGAGAGAGATATTATCTGCCTCAAAAGTCTAAAGAAGGGACATGACTATATTGAATCGACCTGTACAATTTCTTAAATCGGTTTTACACAACTTTTCCGCAAACATGCATGTATTTTACTTGGATTCTATCTGGTTCGCCATTACAAGCAGTGGCTAATTGAGAAGTGGAAGCATAACAATTCAATTTTATGTCAAAAATGCAAATACGGTTCCATATGAATAAATATCACATTACATTATAATGGGTCTACTACTGGGTCTGATCTGTCACAGTTGTTATTCTTTTGCCCACAGAGATCTGTTTTAACCCACATCTAGAAATGGAAAGAAGAGGTCTCATGCATTGCTTTCTTTATGAAGTGAGAGGAACTTTAATCTGAGAGGGAGCCTAGAGGTCTAGAGTAACTCTAAAGGAGCCTCAAAGATCTGCTGCTCAGGTGGTATGTTCTGTAGAACAAGGTCATAATCACATTATCACTAAAACTAATGAAATGATGAAAACTAGAATCAAAAAAGCGCTTTCGTTAGCTGAAGTAAAAAATAAAAACTAGACCTTGGAAAAAAACACTGAAACTTTGATAAGACTTTACAAAATTAATTAAAACTGAGTAGGAGAGAATGTGCTTAGTTTTCTTTTGTTTCTTTATCATAATGCATTAATAGGAGGTCTAGTTTCCATTTGTTTTCTTTGCTTTTTTTCTGTTGTACTGCATTACACCAGTAGATGGCAGGTATAGCAGGCAGGTCATTTGTGCTGCTGAAGCAGTCTGTCCTTTTCTAAGATTATATTTCTCTTATTTATGCATGTATTTATTTTAGTCTTGTCCCTGGTATGTAAATCACATAACATAAAAAATGAAAACTATAGCTAACTGAAACTAATAAAAACAAATAAAAAAAATAGAAACTTAACTTAAACAGCTAACAAATACCAAAATGAATCAAAAGTAAAATATAAAATGAAACTGTATTTGGAGGGGACAGTGCAAACATACAAAAGCTTCTGGCTAGCAGGTTCCCTCTTCTACCATTCAGCGAGCTGAAAACGTGTTCTATCCTTCCTCAGATGATGCACGCCGCCGCACCAAAACATAACCAGCTGCAGATGTACCAACACAACTGGAACACAGATGTAGCAAGTCTAGGCAAATATTAAAACAAGTTACACACAAAAAAGGAAAAATAGCCATGTTGTAAAGCCAGCAGTCTGAATCCTATTTTTACTAAAGCTTAGTCTGAATAAGAGTAACCTTATTTACCACTGAAGTCACAGAGCTAACATGAATAAAACTGAAACAACTCAAAAAATACTCACACATTGCTCTGAATGAACACCATCCTGCAAAACACCAAAATGAGCATTATATCTGTTATATTAGAACCATCTCATATCCCAGGGTAAAAATATAATTAACATCAACATTTGTTGTATATAATAAGCTAAACAATTTTGTCCAAATAAGACTTGGTGCGTGACAGGATTGTTTTGATTTGATGCAAACTTCCACGTCACGACACAACCTTCACTAGCTGTGTTTCTATTAAAAATTTGCGCAAAGCTATGGAGATAAGTTTCACAATTGAAGTATTCCATAAAATATCAAATACAATAAAAGTTGCAGATTAATACGTTCGTTCACAAGATAACTCTTGAGAACAGCATGGCAGCACGGATGTAAACATATCTTATGTTCTATAAGTCTGTTGTAGAAAGTGTGATCTCTTATTCCATCATCTGCTGGGGTAAAAGCATCAGAGCAAATTACTGAAAGAAACGCAAAAAGCTCAGGTTTAGGAACTCCTGTAGAACCACTGGAGATTATTTCACAGAGAAGAATTCTTCATAAAGTGAAGAACATTTTGGACAACAGTAAGCCTCCACTTCAGAAGATTTTTAAACAACAACTGTGTCTTCAGTCAGAGGCTTCTCCAGATTAGGTGCAAGACAGACCACTAGAGAAAGATCCTTCTTGCCTACAGCTATCAACTACTACAGCACCTGTTTAAAAAAATTGTTACTGCAACATTTAATTTCCCTTTGTGATTAATCAATTATTTTTTTAATTGAATTGAATTGAAATGAATTAAATTGAAATATGAGACATATCCATCAGCCACGGCTCTAGCGGGCGCCATCATCTTCCAATAACTTCCGGTTTTCTTCTTCATCCCTTTTACCAGGCAGCAGGTCCAGTTGCAGATGATATGACTCATGCAAGAAAAAAATTTTTCCATTTCAGTTTGGCAAAATATAAGAATTTTGATATGACCACCTCAAAACCACCAAAAACCACCTCTTTGAAGCCTTGAAACATTAATTGAAACTTTTTTTTTTATTGAAGTGTTTCCATTTAGCTAATTTATTCTGCATAATTACAATTTGCCCTATTTGATGGAAACACAGCTAGTGTTCAAGTATTCAGCTACAGTGCTTACACTAAGGAATGCCTGGACTAGTCAGCAACCATCAGAAATCTAGCTCTGCCACAGATCATACCACACAAACAGATCATGCCTGGGTGGCGCGTCATAACGCTTACAACAGCAACTGTGTCACTGCTCGAGTAGAAAACCAAAATATTGTAACCACCATAATAGATAACTCAGAGCAGACAGGACTGAAGCAGAAAACCAAAATTAAGCATTGATGATCTGAGCACAGCTGTTTAAACTCGCCAGAAACAGGAGATTAAAACACGTTTGTGCAAAAACTAAAACAAACCTAATCATGGAAGAAGTCTCTAAAGACCAAAGAAAAAGCTTATGCTTCTGTCTCCATATATAAACACATGGTTCTGTGTGCAAACCGACTGAAAATAACTGACAACAGCCACATGCAAACATCAGATTATCTTTCAACAAACTGTGCTGACATTATGATTCATATCTGTTTGGTACACAGAATTCTCCCCACTATGCAGGATTACTGCAGCTGCATGCCTATTAATGTGAGCAAACACAAGTTTTATAAGTCTGTAATTAATCATCAGTACTGTGTAATATGAGATCCTTGCCTCTGGTCACCCTGTGTTTTTAGGGCAGAGCCCTCATCAGCAAAAAAGACAGATATGAGCACAGCTCCCCTTCAAGGGGGTCCAGAAGGGTGCAGGCAGCAGAAATTAGTCAGTTGACTTCAAAAGTATGACAAATATGTTAATTGAACAGGGATATAATGACAAAACAATCAGCCTGTTTTAACAAGGATATCATCTGAAGACCTTAACATAACATGAAATCTTCTTAGCCTTTTTTTTTCTAATTATAACAATTATGCAGACTATAGAAAAACTATTCAAAACCCTGAAAATGTTTACTATTAACAATATCTATTTGTTTATATTATTTATATTTTATGTGATAGACCAAAAGCTTGTAATGTTAAATCAAGCTTTTATTTTTTCCCAATCTCTTGAAAGTATGTCATGCATTTACTTAGCCCACTAAACTTGGCTAACCCTGAATAAAATCCAGTGGAATCAATTCATATATAAACCACATAAACACACCAGACAGCTTAAGATTCTTAAACTGGACATATCACAGAGATGTGCTCCATTTATTGTCTGAAATGGAAAAACGATGGCCCAAAAACTACATCTAAAACTACAGCCAAATGACCCATTGCAACTTAAGGGTAGCTGCAAAGATCTATAGCTCAGGTGGGAGAATATGATGAGGGGGCAACAGTTAGTTGTTCTCTCCAACAAACTGTTCTTTATGCAGGAGTGTAAAGAGCAAAAAAATAAATAAAGTAACTAGCTAAGAAGTCCCAGTTTTCACTCTCCACTGGTCATGTATTTGACACAGTACATGTTTGGATGGAGGTGTTTAACTTAGTTGAAATCCAAGTTTAACATGTTTGTAGGAACTTTACCACTGCATACAACCCCAAATACAACATAATGACAAATGACGATGGCTGCATCATGTTCAGGCGAAGCTGCTAACAGCTGATGGAAAGATAGACTGGCCTACTCCAACTGCTGGGCAAAGATGTTAATCTTGTAAGATGATATTATCCTTCTGTTTGAATCACATTTTTCTTAGCATAGGCAAAAAAAGTTTTAGATTAAAAAAAATATAAAAAAACACTCAGACTAGAATCAACTCACTTAATAATCATTGCACCTGTAAATGCAACAAACAGTGGCTCACCAATCCATGGATTCGATGACTTTGATATTTTCATTTGTAAACTAAGATAATTTTCTTCCTGCATTTACAATTTTCTGTAACCTTTTGTTTAATCCCAATAAAATTTGCAAGGCCCTGTACCTTTCAGTTGTACCTGCACATCCTGCAGCCATATTGGACCTCCTAAAAGTCCTCATCTGATGGCACACCCTGCTGGTCCCTCAAATCCTGTCCAAACAACAAAAAACCAAGCAAGGAAGTCAGAAGGTTGAAAATAAGTTACAAAGATTGCAACATTACATAAAGGTACTAAAGGTGTAAGGCTTAAAAGAGAAGTGATTGTATGTCTTTATCACTTTTTCACCTCTCTTCACTGTTCTTCTTGCTTATTTGTCAAATAATGTTGTCTCTTATCTCATCTGTGGAATTTCTCTCAGGGGCAAAGATCAAATGAACCTAAAACTACACAACATATACACCTCAGGCTATTACAATTGATAGCATTTAAACATTGCATTTAGTTTTGTTTTCTTTTTTTTTCTTTTTTTGGAGATGGCTCAGATCTTAAAGTGTAAGAAAAAAAGCAAGTTCTAATTTTCCTCCAATTTTGATAAATTCTTTTGAAAACTGTTTTGGATCTTTGTGTACAGTCAAAAATAAAACAAACAAATATCTGTTTTCATTAAATCATAGTTTATTAGTTTACCTGTAAAATCTAATTCTGTATAAGTTAAAATACATTAGTTATTAGATGAGTAAAAAATTGAAACAGATTAAAAAAAAAAACTGTAACATGAAATAGTTGAATATACTTCTCAATAAATGCTTTTAAAGTGATCTAAGAAAGAAAATGAAACCCTAAATGTTTGAGACTTTCTTACTTTCTGGTATATTTATAAAACATCTGCCTCATCCAGTGTTGTATTTGTCCAGGCCTACTGATAACGGAGAGCAGCTACAACATTAGTTTTACTTTTCCACCCGAAAAATGTGGTGCAGAAGACCGAAGACTTACTTTATCTATCAGGTCTCTCAGTCTTCCTTTGCGTTTTTGCCAAAATCTTCACTTTGATTTTTCATCTTGAGTCTGCTTCTTGCCAGTTAGTTGTTGTTGTCTTTCCATTAAAAATATTTTTAGAAAAACTTCAGCATCATCAAACTTTAGATCTAGAAAATAGGTCAAAGAAAACAACTTGTTCTCTCTTGCAAATCTTTCTTTTTCCTTTGGTTCCAAAAGGACAAAAAGCCATGCACTCCTCTCTCCTTAGGCTGGTGGGGATGATTAGTAGTCAATCAAACCAGGCAGGTCTGGTCTCATCCCACAGATCCTTTGTTCGGTTTCCAGAAAAACAAACAGGGTTCAAACATGTAGTTCCTTGCTAAACTATTCACATCTCTGTATATTTTGCTTTCGTACTTTTAGTATGTTTTGTGGAAGTGATCAAGACAGAGTTTAACTGTAAAGAGAAAGCATAGGAGGAGCGGTTTCTAATTTTCTTTTTTTTTAATAAAATTTAAATTAATACTTTGTCAGTTTGGAGTAAGTCAGCATCATACATCTAGAGACTGGTTTAAATAGTTCAAGTTTTATTAGTTTGAATGGAAATCATCTGTAAAAATACATTTTTCAAGCCTTAACCCAGATTCTCAAGCAGATTTATGCCTGACTTTCTTAAACAACGCTTAAGCTTACCCAATAACTTACAAAAAAAATGAGAATAGCTTTTCAAGTTTACAAAAACTGTTTTTAATTATTTTATGTTTTTAGTTTAAGAACCATGAAAAAAATCAAACACTCGTTTTGCAAAACATGGAATGAAAACCACTGTGATTAATGGAATGTTATTTATGGAGAATGTATTAAATTTGAAAATTAGTTTTAAAAAAAATAACAAAAATTGGAAGTTACTTTGTGCTGTTCATTTATTAAACACAATGGATATGTTGCAAGATCAAATTCAAACCTTATAAAGGTGATACTTTGTTTTTTACAGTTTATGGAAAAGTTATTAGAGCAGCTTTTTTTTTTGCAATGTCTGTTGTTTGTTTACAAATCTTGCAATATGCAAACTGCATTTTGGAGATAGAGCTAAATATTTATGGTTTATCTTTGATGGAGTTAATGACAAGCAGTTATTCTATAAACTGTTTCTCCACCCTGAGCTGTAGATTTCTGTACTTCTTTTTCTTTTATACTTATATGACTTCCGAAGTAAGTTGAATGCCACATTTTCCAGTTTGTCATAAAAGTTCAAAATCATTCCCTTTTTTTCCCATAAACAATTGTATGATAATTCAGTTGTTTTTTGTTTTTTTCACATAAAACCAGTGTGCAAAACACTGAGATTTGTGGATAGATGAATCTGGAAAAGATTATGGGTTAAGAATACTTTACCAAGGTGCTGAACCATATGTGTTTAAGCTCTGGGGCTGTCCTCCAGTACTTGCGTCACAAAGCTGTTTCAGAATTAAATAGGCTAAAGCTTTTCACACTGTGCTCTTTCTGGATCTTTATGAATAACATGAAAAAAGCCATCTGCACATAGTTGTGATCATACTGGAGGACATAAAACTCTTGAAAGACCCAGCATCATTCTGGCAACGAGGCTCTGAACTTGGGACTAGAGTTGCTTCCCAGTGACTTTACTTCCTGGATCAGTTCAAAGCATGTTGGTGACACTTGATGGGATATTAGTGTCTTAGTAAATAATTAAATTTCACTTCATAAGCAGCCTACACTTATTTAATTATTATATTACATTTTGGTTGATTACCTGATTGCAGGATTAAAAAAAATAAAAAGAATGCTTTATTTTAAATTTACTTTCAAAATAAATATGGGGAAATAAAGAGTTTATTATTTTTGTTTTAGAAAATAAATCAAGCCAACGTGTTGCTGTAAGGTTCTTTTATCTTTCCAGTAATTTAATTTCTAACTATATCATATATTTTGTCACTATTTTACAGGCCAATGAGAATTTAAATAAATCCAATAGATAAAGTAACAAAAATAGACAAATGCAAACAACAGGCAAGGAACTGAAGAGAGTTTATAGCTTTGAAGCAATAAGGGAAAGAACGATGAAATTGGTTTGAGAGGTAAGTAATCCCCTCTACTGAAAGCTGTTTTAAAAGGGATGAACCGAGCACAGCAGATAAGTGAACAGTGTCTCCATGAGGACTGTGTGACAAAGTTCTCCTCCCAGTTTCCTATGACGGTTTGGGAATGGGTAACGTTGATCTAATGGCAAGAACTGGAGGAAACTCTGACAGCTGCTCGGGAAAGACACCAGGAGAAATCCGACAATATTTACAAGGAATAATAATGGTGTGGCCCTGTGTTTATTGGTGAGTTTACTAAATTTATCTTCACATTAATTTGCTATTTTAAAACAAGGCTCTGGTTGACAATGAAACAGGGTTTTTATTTCCTTTCAATAAGCTTTTGGAAACATGTAGGATTAAAACACAACTTAATCTTCAAATCATCTTTCAGCAGAGGTTTATTACAGAAATAAAATAAATATGAATTCCATTTGCTTATATTAAATTGAGGCAAATAACTTCTTCTATCATCACATTTGTTGTGCGTGATTTATAGACTTAGACAACTAAGTCTAAGACTTAGACCTACACTTACTTGTCTTTTATTTTATTTGTTTTGTACAGCATTCATGACATTGCCATTTCTTAAAGTGCAGCAGTGATAAAAATGTAAACACCGTGGGAGAAAAAAAGTGGTGAAAAATAGCACATTTATATGAAAGTTCAGAGGATTACATTTTTGGTTTGGTGTCATCAGTGTGATGCAGAGTCAGCGACATGATTAAGAGTTTTTCTCAACAGTTCAGCTGTCTGATGGCGGTGAGGAAGAAGATGTAAAAAGGTAGTTGGTTTAATAATTTGATGGTTTTAGACATCAGTAACAGAGGTAGAAGATTAGAATGCTGGTTCCACACGTGAACGGCTTTTTTCTGCCATGAGTGTTTCCTCATTTAACCCTCCTGAGTTCTGCAGCGTATTTAACGCTGATCCACTTACCCCCCCAGTAAAGGCACACTGATCTGATGGTGTTACACCTGTGACACACAGCGACATAAGAATCATAATCCTTGACTCTTTTAGTTCTTTTCCAACCTGTCAAAAAGGGAACTCTTGAGTCTTGCTTTCCTTTTTTTTTTCACCGATTCTCAGTTGGGTTTCGGTCTTGACAATGACTAGGCTATTTAATTTAAAAGATTTCACTGCAGCTCTTGCTGTTTGCTGAGTTGATTTACCGCTAGAAGGTAAAATATCTTCCGGTCTCAACTCTGTTGCAGTCGCTAGCATGTTTTTCCAGGATTATCCCATATCTCTCAATCCGATCAACTCTTACCACCTTCCCTTTATTCTCTGGAGAAAAAAAACACAGCATAATATTGCCACCTCTATGCATTATAGTGGGAATGTTGTGCTCAGAGCGATGTGTGATGTTAACCTTTTACAGTTGGGGCAAAATACTTTGGTGTCATCAAAGCAAACCACTTTCCACCGCATCCGCTTCATTCATGAGTTTCCTTCCAAAAATTATTTCTGGTTTCCTTTTTCTATTAAGGACAGATTTATGGAATTGCTCTCTGAATCTCACTTCCAAAATCCCTCCAGCTTAGACCTCTGCATGCCTGCTGAGTTTCTGGTCTTCCTGATGCTGTTTGTTCACTAATGTTCTGGTACCAGGTACCAGGTCTTGCAGCTCTCAACATCTTTGACATGTTTTTTTTTTTTTTTTTACTTCTCTGTCTAATCTTAATAGATGTGACCAAACAAGTTGGACTGAGTCCCATTCCAGTGGTTCTGTTGGAGGATGGCCACTGCAGCAGAGGACCCCCATCTGGGCTCAGGTCCAGATGATGACGACACATCAGGACAGGACTCGGAATCTGACAGTATCCTCTCTGATGACTCTGTGCTCCCTGACTACACAAAGGAGGCAGAAACCAGCAGTACAGCCAACACGGTGTATGAGGCATGTGCCCGCAATGACTCTGCCGCTCTAAAGAGAGTTCTGGAGAGAGGGGTGACAAAAGAGGAGGTGATGGAGCAGGACATCAATGGATGGGTGAGAAAGGGATTTATCATGGGAGTTATTTTTTAGCTTTTAAGACTTTGTAGGTAATGATGCCTGTCTCTGATTTCTACCAACAGAATGGCCTGATGGTGGCTTGCTGTAAGGGTTTTCTTGATATTGTGCACAAGCTCCATGACTGTCCCTTTATAGACGTAAACCTCCAGGACAATGAAGGCAACACTGCACTAATGATTGCATCTCAGGGAGGTGAGTGCAACGAAATGCAAGACCTATACTCAATGAATGATGTCAAGTTAAGGTGTTGTGGACATATTTATTAAGCCGGGAATTAAGGTGATCATTTGGTCTCTGAGATTGTTCTTTCTCCTGCAGGTCATGTATTAACGGTGATGTATCTCCTGAACTACTACCCTGGTGTAGACACAGAGATGAGGGACTGCAGAGGGTTCACAGCCCTCATCAAAGCTGCTATGACTGGCCGCTGTGACGTCGTAGCTGCTCTTGTTATGGCTGGTATGTGAGAGAAAAAGGAAGGCGTAGTTTTTCTTCTTCAGGGATGAGCTGTTTAATGTATTGCAATGCGCCAATGATTTTGTGTCATCCTAAATCATTTTGTTTTGCTTCCAGTAGATGAGCATTTCTCATAATCTAAAACCCATCCTCAGCACCACTTCTTGAAGCTCTCTCAAAGTCTTTAAAGGCGTTTTTTAAAGTTTTTTCATCAACCCTCATTGCTTTGTTTCTTTCCGTAGTCACTTTTTCAGTTATCAGAGGATAGTTTTTATATGAGAAGGCAATGTTTACCTGCTGTAAACTGTTTTTTATGCCAAAAGGTTCTTCTTCCACTAATCAATAGATGCACTTTGTTAATTTCTTTATGATCCTAACTCAAAAAGACTCAGAAAAGTCAAGAGAAATATTGATGTAATAGATCAAATAACATCGTGGAGGGCATTAGAAGGATAATTTAGATGGTCTTAAACTCTGCTATATAGCAGGAGAATGGATCGGTTTTCTGTGGAGTGTAGGAACTGATTAAAAAACAATCATAGATCTTTCAGAAAGCACTTAGCATTCTATTTGAACCAATGGTGTTAATTCGTCAGCAGCAGACACAGCATGGCTAACGACAGCAACAGACCCCACTTTTCTTCAGGGCGCATTTAAAGCCGCCTGCCCCCGATTTAATGACTCAGTGACGTGTTGTTGCTTTAAGGGATCACTCTGAGAGTATTTTCACATGTCTACAGTAATCTCTTGACCTGGCAGTCCTCCTGAGCAGTAGATTAGTCACTTGCCTATTTTTAGCTAATGTGTTTTTGAATCTCACTGTTGTTTCTAACTGTGTCTTTCATATGGAAGGCTGGTTATGCTAAGTGAAATGAATCTATGAAATACTTGATGGTGAAATCACATCCTGAAGCCTTAAGTACTCTTGCTAAGCCTTAATCCTTTATAGGGCAGTTTGTGGAAGGTCTAAAAAAGTAAAAAAATTCAAATCAGGAGTTTTAATGGAGGACAGAACAAGACCTTATCAGTTTTCTGACATTCAATCATCGATTTTCTGTCACTTTATCCTAGCTGGGGTCACGACGGGTAGAGCTGTCAATGGGCGAGAGGCGGGGTACACCCTGGACAGGTCGCCAGTCTTTCGC